>NC_135859.1:34812965-35112965 GCF_031162955.1 Sander vitreus
GACTACATGCTCAGTAGCTAGGTAAGGACTACACGCTCAGTAGCTAGGTAAGGACTACACGCTCAGTAGCTAGGTAAGGACTACATGAGCTAGCTAGCTGTTTCTCCAACTTCAATAGTACAAGGCAGGATTAGCCGGGAGACTTCTTCTAAACGAGGGCGTACTTCCAACTTTGCGTGGAATACCTGCAGAACAGGGACATAGAAGTAGTTCTATACAATTTATTTTGTAGATTAGGGTGAATTTGTGTGTTGTAGCAGTGTTTTGCCATTGAGAACGAGCTAGCATGCTAACGGTTAGCCCCCTAGCCCCCTCGTCTCGGCTAGTGACGTAGAAAGCCGTGCAGATGTTGACCAGCTCACCCAGAGACTGAAGGCAGGACACATTCAGAAACCGGATCTCACTGAAAACAGCATGGATGGTTTTTTTCAAAGTTTGTATGCATGTGGAAGCACCAGAGACACAAAATAACTCCCCAAATCCCAGAAAAAGTGTTTTTTTCGTAATATGGGCACTTTAAACAAAACTTACTTACAGTAACGTAAGTACATGTCATTTGTCACTTTCCACCTCTGCTTTCAGGACATGAAGCTGAATCACTTATTCCTTGTTACTCATTTCACAACCAGATGAAACAACTGTACACACAAAATCGTCTTTTGGAGCAATCGCAAATTCACTAAAAAAGGGAAATGAAAAATCGACAAAGGCTACAGCTCACTCTGAGGTGTCTGTGGTCACTGATTAACTGAAACGGATGGAAATTGCCTAAACTGACGCCAGAAGGCCAACTGACATTTTCATCAGCAGTGATTGAGGTTTCGTACCTGCGTTCCTGTCCCCTTGTCTTCGTCACTGGTCGCCGTTTGTTGGGACGTCTCACTCTGGTCCTCTTGAGCTTCACGAAACACAGCAGGGACAAGACATTTAGGATTTCACGCCCTAAGAGTATAGTGTGAATTTTGAATTCAAAGAACCACAGTCAGGGAAGTGAGTACTTCTTCATTTCAAGAAAATATTGGCAAACGTCCTGTGTTAGCGAAACATTATCGGGCAAATGCTGTGCTGTTGTTGTCACCGACAGGCTCAGATTATTATTCTAAGTGTCTGACCACATTATGGAAAGGATCCCTACAGGGATAGACCTTTTTGTTAAAGCCTAAGATCCTTCTTGTTTAACATGAAACAGCTCAAAAGTCACCATCACCAAACACACCATACTCCATGTAAATAATCAGTACTTTTATCATCATAAAACACACTTCATTCAAAGTAGCCAGAAACAAAATAAAACTATCAAAAGCCGTCTTGGTTCGTCTTTCCACTGTTCCAACAATCACCACTCTGGTTTGGTTGAAATAAACCCTTAATTCACCCATTTACATGTGAAGATATGCTGGCTCTATACACGCTAAAAGTACTGATTATTTACATGGAGTCTGGTGGGTTTGGTGATGGTGATTTCGGGGCTGTTTCATGTTAAACTAAAAGGATCTTACTCTTTAACTAAAAAGTCTATCTCTGTAGGGATCCTTTCATAATGTTGTCAGATATCAAAAAGGGATTTTACAGAGTCACACAACACAGGCATAATGTTTTGACTAAAAGAGTAAAGTGTGAATTTAAATTCAAAGAAGGAAGCAAGCACTTCTTCATTTCAAGAAATATGAATACAGTAAACGTCCTGTGTTACCGAAACATTACATTCAGAAATGCAAATGTAGTGCCACATTGACATTGTGTGAGCTGTGCTGTAGAGGATTGGTTGTCCGTAGTTACTGTGAAGCCAATGCTATGTTGTGTATGATGTGCTTTATTTAATACAGTTTCACTTAAACTACAACTCTCCTGTTATTGTTTTCTGTTTTGCTCCTTTTTGTAAAGTATTTTACTGTGTGAAATTGGGGGGTTCAGGCTGTTCTCATGAACCATTTGCACATATAGCTACGGAAAGTAAAGCACTGTAATTCGTGTGTTTTGAACGTATTTATTGCTGTATGCACCACATCCCTTTCAGGAGTTCGTGTCCCGGGGAAAACACAAGACTTTCACCCAGGAAACACGTTCCTACAATCTTTTTTTATCTAATCTTAACTAGTCGTTTTGGTGCATAAACTTAACCGTCGTCGCTGCATCACGCTGACTTTTTGTCGGCTAAACTCAATTAGCAACGGCCCCTGAAAGGACCGACAGCTCGCTTAAAGGCACCCAACCCTAACCCAACCCTAACCCTAACCCAACCCTAACCCTAACCCAACCCTAACCATAACCCAACCCTAACCCTAACCATAACCATTGCCTAATCCTTGTGCCTACCAGGCAGCGCTGCCTGGAAGGAGACGTTAGGGGCTTAAACACCAATAAACGTGCATTGAACACCCTGTTGGATGCGCAAGCGCTCTGCCTTTTTATTACCATGAGTTTACAGACAGGTCTTTGCTGATTGGTTATCACCTGGGACACCTATCTCTTAGCCGTTTCACACCGCTCCGAGGAAACCAGTGGTATAGTCTAGTTTTTTGTAGTGAGTATACTGTCATTTTTTCCCTCCGAGCATTAGACTCGCCCGTCCCAGAGCGACGAGTCTCAGAGCGACAACCCCATAGTTTTTTTGTAACACAACCGCGTAAAGCATCCGCCTCATCTGCCTCATTTTCTGTAGTTTCTGTAACCTTAACGTGTGCTGCAACTATGTTGTTGTTCCTAGGCGACTCGCAACAGACGGGGTGAACTTATGAGCAGCAGCGCTGCGTCGTGCAAAGACGCAACAGAAACGCCACGCCAAGATTTGAAGATGAAATGTGGCTTGACAAGTCCAGTGCATACACCTGACAAACATTTGGTTACACTGTGTGTTAAAGCACTTCCAGACGCAACAGAAACGCCACGCTCACGCCACGCTCACGCCACGCAGCCAGTGTGCAGGAGGCCTAATTCTGTAGGATATCAGACGGATTGTTGTGCATACATTTTCGTACGATATCATTTTTATTTGAGCTTGAACCTCCTTTAAAACTCTCTTCATAAACCTCTTTTATTCCTTTTTTAAATGTTTTTTTCTTATTATTCTTACAGTACCTACACTGTTTTTATACACCAAATCATTTTATAAACCTGATGTTTTATTTTGCTGTTTTGTGAAGCACTTTGTAACGTGGACTTTGGTGCTCTATAACAAAAAGATTGTTATTATTATTGCTTTTTGTAATGTAATGGTGAGATGATTGATCAGAAAGGAAAACAGAAATCTGTAAAACATAATACCAACTTCTGATATAAAACCACAAGCTGCAAAACCACTTCCTGCTCATGAACATAACCGCTTTGTTTGCTGCACCAGATGATATTGGCACACCTAAACATACACGACAATATTTGGCAACGGTGAGATAACCTCAAACAATAAACAGAAATGTACTAATGTGCATAAAGCGTAATTGTCTTTTTTTCTCTGTGGGTAAGCAAAGATAAAACCAGCTGCACATAATATTACTTTTGGTCGGGGGAATATGAGATCAGGTTCGATATTTTCTATGGATGCACTTTTAATCTCTGGGTTTTTCTTGTTTCTTTCTGATTTCATGGGTTTCAATGTGTTTCAACTTGTATCTATTTCAATCTTGTTATATTTCCAACACAGCTATGTGCATGAGGAAAGTCTGCACATAGTTTAACTTTTGGTGGTGAGATATTGAGAAGATTGTGCCTTTTATTCTCATGTCACACGCATGGCTCGATATTCTGTGGATGATTTTTACGTAAACTAAACTTAAACTAACGTAAGCTAAACGTAAACTAAACTAACTAAACATAAACTAACTAAACTAAACTTAAACGTAAACATAATAACTTAAACATAAACTAGACTAAACTAAATGTAAACTTAAACTTAAACGTAAACTAAACTAACCTAAACTAAATTAAACGTAAACTAAACTATATGGGTATATAAAATGTATTAATGCTTTTCATTAAGGGGAAAATAAAACACGCTCTGGGAATGAAATGTGATTCTGAGAATGAATTTCTTTTCTTGACAAACTGTCATCTCCGAACCTGGTACCCTCCACCCACAGTGATATCACCAATATGCTTCTCTTTTGAGTTCACTTGTTTCCTGTGCTGTGGCTTCAACCTCTAATTCTGCTTTCAGAAGCATTCAACTTCTCCATTTCATGTGCTGAGGAAATATTTTTAGTATATATAGTGTCTTAGCTTTTTGTTTTTAAAACAGGTGCTGTTGTTCTTCTGGTTTAGATTATGGTTTAGACTTCTTTATTTGTCCTTTTTCATGCTCTGCGTTAAAAACTAAATTGTGTTTTGACACATCCGCCAATCAGTAAAGAGTCAGTGCAAGACAGAAGACTCCTAAATAAAAGAACTTCATAAATAAGCTAAGATTACGCTGAAATATGGGTTTGTTTCTTGGCGTTAGCTGTGGTGTTTTTGCCAGATATTGATCCGAGATTGAATATTGTGACACTTGTGGTTCATAACAAACAAAACAATTCCTGAGGCATTATGGGTTTCTAAATCACATTACGGTAGTTTTCTTTTTCACAAAAGAATGTAATTTACATTACTCGGTACAGTTTTCATTCATATGTAAGGGCATTTAAAGTGTTGAATAGAGAAATGGGTTATTTTTGTGTCGTTGTATATGTACAACAAAGTTTGGTGCACTTCTATCGGTGCAAAAACATCAGCAAAAATGCAAAACAGGTGAATAAATAAGCAGAAAAGAGCCTCTAAAAGTCTCATGAAGAGACAGAATATTGTAAAAAAGAAAGTAAAGACATAAAAACACAAACATACGAGACATTCACTGCACGATTTATCCTTACTACTCAAGTAGTGTTAAGTGCAGTTCTGGCTTTTGGTTTGAGTCTGTTTGTCTGTGTTTTAATTGTCCTGAAACTAAAGTATATACTAATACTAACTAATATACTCATACTATGAAACAAATATATATATATAAAGTGGTAAAAATATTATTATTAACTCAAACTGTTGTTTTCAATGCAAATATGTTTAATATCAGGCTTCACTAAACAGAAAAGTGCTTCTCACCCATCTCCAGAGGTTGTGTGTCTTCTAGTCTCCGGCGTGACAGTGTTTGGTGACAGTAGTTAATGCGGCGTCCTCTTCAACTTGACATCATGAAACAGGAAGTTGTCTCCACAAGTTTCATTGGTTGTGCTGCTCGCACCGCAACGAGTCTGGGAAACTGAGTTTCTTTTCTGTTACTCAAGTGTCTGTTCTCTGTTTCATCACCTGATTCTCAGACCAAAAACCACCAGCTGCGTTGAAATCGTTTGCTCTTTGTCTCAATTTGACAGAAAAGGTGACGAAAAGGTGACAACGTTGAAAATTGCGACAGAAAAGGTGACAAAAAAATGTAAAATTAAAACTTTTTCTCAATATATATTATATAAGTTTTTTTTAATCGCTTTGTTGTCATTTTTATCCAAGTTTCTGTCGAGTTTTTCAATGTTTTTGTCATTTTTTCCCGACGTTTGTGTCACTTTTATCCAAGTTTGTCCTTTTTTGATGTTTTTGCCGATTTTTTCTGCGCCTTTTGATGTTTTTGGGTTTTTTTTCCCCACGTTTTTGAAGTTTTTTACGACATTTTTGTCACTTTTGTCAACCTTTTATCATTTTTCTTTCTTCAAATTCTATAAAATTAAATAAAACACCCAAATTTTTGGTTGAAAGAAACCCAAATTTCTGATAGAGAACCTTGAATTTGACCCGAGGACAACAGGAAGGATTAAACAAGTCCTGGAGCTGTCTAATTACTGATGAACTATATATTACACAGTGGAACAGATTAAACAGCATTTAGTCTGGATCAGATAAGGTGTCTGTTTCAGAAAGAAGAGAAATCACTTAGTTTGTTCTTAAAAAAGTGTGTTTAGCACAGAAATGTATCTTGTGTTTGAATATAATTTGACATAAGTGTGTGTGATAATGTGTGTAAAGGGAGAGACATTTCCTGTGGTTACAAAATATCTTCTTAGAAGTATAACCGCCAAGTATTAAAAACCACAATGAGTGGGTATTTTGAAAGCATCTTGCTTCCTTAATTTATTATACGAGCGTATCTGGAAAATAAAACACAACACAGAGAGGGTTATTACAGTTTTATATATATATATATATAAGTATTGGTTATGGTAATTAACGTAGTTCAACTTGATGGTGATGTAGCTGTCAACACTGCAGCAAGGTGAGAAGTCAATGAAGTCTTTGTTGCTATGTGTGTGCATCATATCGTTTGAACTTAAAGGGTGACTTCGTTTTTTTTGGGGCATTTTAGGCCTGTATTTATAGGACAGCTGAAGACATGAAAGGGGAGAGTGAGAGGGAATGACATGCAGCGCAGGTCGGAGTCGAACCCGCGGCCGCTGCATCGAGGATTAAACCTCTACGTATATATTCAT
Source organism: Sander vitreus (assembly GCF_031162955.1). NCBI lineage: Eukaryota > Metazoa > Chordata > Actinopteri > Perciformes > Percidae > Sander > Sander vitreus. The sequence goes on from NC_135859.1 coordinate 34,819,409, forward strand.
TCATTTTTTTGTGTCTAAGTGACTGATGCTGCAATGTAATGCTAATGTTCCATCGCACACCTTCAATTTCCGTCCACTAAAAGTGCTGTTTTTGCCGCTGACGGGCTCTGATTATTATTCTAAAGGCGCTGACACACCAACCCGATAATCGGCCGTCAGACAGTCTGGCGACGTCGGTGACTCGAGTCTGTTTGGTGTGTTCCGTGCAGTTGTCAGTCGGCCTTCATTTTGGCCGACTAGACTTGCTGGCTCGGAGGGCGGGCAGTCGGACTCAGTGACCAATCTGATTGGTGGAGCGCTAACCCGTAAATGACGAGCGGGATGAGCGCCTCTCAAAATCTGACGGAAATCTTTTAAACTGACCTTTGTTGATCTGAAATGAAGACAGATTCAGCAACTGCACGGCCTATTTCTCGCTTAAAATGTTTTCAGAAACACGTTTCGGTGAACTATCTTCATAAAATATGAGATCGTATTCCGAACGAAGCCGCCATTATGGTTGAAAAATCCAGGAGCAGCCAGACCCACGTGACGCGTTCGTCCAATCAGCTGCCGGTTTTCATTTTTTGGGTGACAATACAGATTAGCGCCGCCTGCTGTTATGGAGACGTATTACGACCTTTTCTGCCGACGGTTGGCCGTCGGGTTGGTGTGTCAGGGGCTTAAGATTTACAAATTATTCATATATTTGAGTTAATCTACAAAAATCCATTTACAATGTTTAAACAGTTTACTATTTACGTATTTGTGTTTAAATAGTCAGTACTTGCGGTCCTTGGCTGAATGTCATTCCCCCCCTCTCTCCCCTTTCATGTCTACAGCTGTCCTATAAAAATAAAGGCCCAAAAACTAATCTTTAAAAAAACCATAAACAGTCAGCACTTATTTACATGTTTTATTATTTACATCAGCAGAATCTGCCCCAAAATCACCATCACCAAACTCCACCAGACTCCATGTAAATAATCAGGACTTTTAGCGTGCATAGAGCCAGCATATCTCCACATGTAAATGGGTGAATTAAGGGTTTATTTCAACCAAACCAGAGTGGTGATTGTTGGAACAGTGGAAAGACGAACCAAGATGGCTTTTTATAGTTTTATTTTGATTCTGTCGACTTTGAATGAAGTGTATTTTACGATGATAAAAGTAGCAATTATTTAAATGGAGTCTGGTGGGTTTGGTGACGGGGATTTCGGGGGAATTAAAAGGTCTATCTCTGTAAGGATCCTTTCCATATTGTTGTCACACACTTAGAATAATAATCTGAGCCTATCAGCAGCAAAAACTGCACATCATTTCCTCGTTAATGTTTTAGTAATTTGGAGATTATTTTCCAATATTTGTTGAAATGAAGAAGTGCTCCCTTCCCTTCATTCAAAGTCGACAGAATCAAAATAAAACTCTCAAAAGCAGTCTTGGTTCATCTTTCCACTGATTCAACAATCACCACTCTGAATTTAAAGAACCTCAGTCAAGGAAGCGAGCGCTTCTTCATTTCAAGAAATATGAATACAGTAAACGTCCTGTGTTACCGAAACATTACATGCAGAAATGCAAATGTAGTGCCACATTGACATTGTGTGAGCTGTGCTGTAGAGGATTGGTTGTCCGTAGTTACTGTGAAGCCAATGCTATGTTGTGTATGGCGTGCTAATAATAATCTGAGTCTGTCAGCGGCAAAAACAGCACTTTTAGTGGACGGACACTGAAGTTGAACATTTGTCCTGTAGGGTTTGTCCTGGAGCCTCCTCCTCCTCCAAGGAGCAGTACCCTCACTCTTTTCAGGCCACTTTCTATTTCTACTCCGCTACATTTCAGTAATATTGTACTTTTCACTCCACTACATTCATCTGACAGCTTTAGTTACTTTACACATTAAGATGTTCGCACTCAAAACACATGTAGTTTATAAAATCTGATGTTTTATTATAAAGTAAACTAGCCAACAATATGACGGCTACAAGTCCAGCTGAGATGATCAGACCATTAAACACACAACTGGTTGGATCCTGGAGCATTTTTCTGCATCCAGTACTTTTACCACTGCAGGACTTTAACTGGTACCAGAGTATTTTTACAGTGTAATATTAGTACTTTTACTTAAGTAAAGGATCTGAATACTTCTTCCAACGCTGCATGTAAGTAAAATGAAAGTTTTTGAGACTTGAGGAGCTGCAGCCGGGACTGAAGACTTGACATTTTAAGGAAGAGGTGAAGCACTACTTCTATATAAATGGTTCCTACCGGCCAATGTCTGAAAGATATATCAGATAAAAATAAAACAGACAATGCAGAAGCAGCTTTTTCCACTAGAGGGATGAGTCGCAAAGGAGTAATGAAAGGGTCATCTATTTCTCTGCTTGCAGTTCTGAGTCAGAGGGAGTTGTCTTAAGATTTCATTCTGCTTACGTTCTTAAAAAAAACATCTAGGTCAAGTTACTTCCCTAGTTGCTTAACCCTCATGTTGTCCTCGAGTCAAATTTGACCCATTTTCAAAACTTCTATATCAGAAATATAGGTTTCTTTTTAACCAAATTACCCGAAAAGTAAGTACAATTGCACGTACTTGATCACTACTTTCACTGAATTTTGGGTATTCCATTTTTTTTTTGCATTTGAAACAACTGAAATGGTTTGAAAATAGACTGCTGACTAAACTTTGACCGACACATCTACATCCGTTCCTCTAACATAAGTCAAAATAACTCATCATTTTAACACATTAAAATGAGGTATATTCCAAAATTCCAAAAATTCCAAAATGAAGTGTAAAGTATCTGTAATAAGTTGAAAACTCAATTCAATTTCTAGTGTCAAATCCTAACAGCAGTTCTCTCAGGACTCTTTACAGACAGTAGGTCTAGACCACACTCTATGATTTACAAAGACCCAACTATTTGTATGTTTAAATATGCAAATGCAACATTATTTTTCTTCTAAGTTTGGTGATAAAACACATATAAACTCACACACACACATAAACTCACACACATACACACACACACACACAAACTCACACTCACACACACACAAACTCACACACACACACATACTCACACACACACACACACACACACACACACACACACACACACACACACACACACACACATAAACTCACACACATACTCTCACACTCACACTCACACACATACACACACACATATAAACTCACACACATACTCACACACACACACAAACTCACACACACACATATAAACTCACACACATACAAACTCACACACACATATAAACTCACACATACACACACTCACACACAAACTCACACTCACACACACACACACACACACACACACACACACACACACACACACACACACACACACACTCCTAAACTAATTCTTGAAAAACTGAAAAATGACATCAAAGATGTAATATGATGATGATGATGATGATGATGATGATGATGATGGTTACTATGCTTTTACGTCTGTTTTGTTTTTGGTGAGCCCAGAGGGAAAATATGGCATTTTAAAAGTAGCCTACATTTACGGTAGCTAGCTAACGGTAGACTACAGAGAAAGTGTGATTTTTACGTCCGTTTCGGAGCGACGGAGGGAAAATATTTCAGTCGACACATTAAGTGGAAAGCGAAATGAGGAACCGAAATTGGCGTTCTAATCCGGTCTGATTCCTACCGGCTGCGTAGGAACCGGTTCCATAGTGGAAACTGGTTTCGGGACCCAACCCTAACCGGGACATTTCTGCACGTATTGAAAAAGCGACAAAAACACTGAAAAAAAGAGACGAAAACGTTGAAAGAAGCGACAAAAACCTTTCGGGAAAAATAAATCGAAAAAAGCGGCTAGCAGGTCAAAAGGCAACAAATGTCAGACAAAGTGACAAAAACTTGAAAAAAAAACCCTGAAAGGCTATAAAAAGCGTTAAAGGAAATTGTCCCAAAAAAGGCGACTAAGCGATTGTCGGAGAAAAATTTTTTTTAACTTAACAATATTAACACGAAACTTCCCCAGTTGATTAATGACATTACAACAAATCTTTCAGCATGACAGGTTTGCTGAAATGTTTATGTTTAAATACGCAAATGCAACATTATCTAACGCTAACGTTTGGTGGATTTAGGAGAAATGTACAGGCACAAATACACAATTTTACTTCACTTTTGTCTATTTGTGTCTGTACATTTCTACTAAATCCACCAAACGTTAGCAGTAGATAATGTTGCATTTACATATTTAAGCGGAAACATTTCAGCAAACTTTGAACACTGAAAGGATTGTCTTAATGTCAGTAATCAACTGGGGAGCGTGTTGATATCCGTTAGTTCAAATGTTTTCTGTTCACCTGTAGCATCGGGCTCCAACCTTTCTTCATCTGAGGATTACTTCAAGAAAAACTAAAGTGGCCCAGAGCTACTTGCATCACATTTACTCACACAACACCCATAGGCTGAATGAAGCTACTGTTTGTACACGTATGAAATTACAATAGCCAACGTTTATGAAAAATCTTAACTTTACGTCAAGGTTCATGACTATTGTACACTTTTTATGGGCCACATAGTTACAGCTACTAGAGCTGAAGATCTTTGCCCGAAAAAAAATAAATAAATGAGCAGTCAGGTGATGCGTTTCGATTAGCGCGAAAACAGATGCTGAGGAGGTGAAATGGAGGCTGGCCTCTGGAGGACTTATTTTATTTCTGACACGCTCGCGCCACGCAGGCCAGTGTGCAGGAGCCCTAAGCCCAACCAACAGGGCTGCTTCGTAGGGCAGGACTTGCCTAGAAGTTACGTGGGATCCATAATAACACGTTGGAGACCCCTGACCCAAAAGGTCTGATTTTTACAAATCCATATCTTTAAAGACTGTTTTGTTCTGAGCTGAGTTCTTCTCAGACTCTGAGCCAGAAATCTTCAGCTTACACACATCAAACTTTCCACTTTGATTCCTGTCTGTATTCTGAAGCTTTCTACACAGGAACACTGGAAATGGATGCAAATTAGGCCATATTTAACAAGAGAATGCCTCATTTGCATATTTAAACATGGTGCTATGTATTAGACTATTCTCCCTATTCACCTGCAGTGTCAGTGTCTCCCCTTAAAGAAGAAAGTTGCTCTAGCAATTCTCTTTTTTTTAATCCTTTTCCGATATTTTCTCTCGAGTTCACATTTAAAAACGTACAGTAATTTCCCTCCATTTTCCTTTTCTCGTGCCCACACTCGGTGAAATGACACACATCTCGTGATAAAAACACTTGGTGATGAAGCTGCACTCGACACGATCCCCATTTCCTCCCCATGTTTTTGATCTTTTTCAAAAAGGGGATGCCCTATTCCCCCATCTGCTGCGGATAGAGTATGACATTTCAAAAATGATTAACATTTAAATGTCAAAATAACCAAATTACAACAAACTGTCCGAATCTCAAGAGGGATTTTTTTTTTTTGATAGATACAAAACAAGTTTATGTTTTGCTTTTTTTTCCAGATGATCAACAAGGCGCTCTGCAGAAATGGAGGAAATGTGACATTAAACTGTTCGTGTTCGCACAGCAGCTCCCGTGTGTGTGTGTGTGTGTATATATATATATATATATTTATTAGGGGTGTGCAAAAACACTTCAAGCTCTACCGATTCAAAATCGATTCATATTTTTTAAACATTTTTAGAATATATATATATATATTTGTTTTTAATTGTATGTCTACTGCAATCACATGTGAAAAGTAACTACATTTACATACTGAGAATCGTTTTTTTAATCAAGAATCGTTTTTGAATCGATATACATATCGATCTACATACACATATATATATGTATGTATATATATACACATACATACATATATATATATATACACATACATATATATACACACACATTATATATATGTGTATATACACACACACACATTTATATATATATATATATATACACACACACACATTTATTTATATATATATATACACACACACACACACACGTTACTATTTATTTTCTTTACTTATATCTATTGTTTGTTCATCTGGGTCTTGTCCCTTTGCTGCTGCAACAGTGTGAATTTCCCCGTTGTGGGATTAATGAAAGTATTTTGAATCTTGAATATGAACTAATCTGATTCACTACTTCAATATAGACACAGTGAGACTTCATGATGATCTAATGAGGAAATAAAATAACTTGCAGACATGTGTGTGTTGATAAAGCTGCAAAGATGAATGGATTAGTTGTCAACTGTTAAATCACCAACTAGTTTGATAATGGATTAATCGGTTTGAGTCATTTTTTGTTGAAAAACAGTAATAATTCTCCGTTTCCAGCTTGTTAGATGTGAATATGTTCTAGTTTCTTCTCTCCTTTGTGACAGTAAACTGAATATCTTTGAGTTGGGGACAAAACGAGACGTTTGAGGACGTCATCTTGGGCTTTTTGGGAAATACTGATCCACATTTTTCACCATTTTCTGACATTTTAGAGACCAAACAACTCATCCATTAATCCAGATGAAAACAATGAAAATAATCTTTAGTTGCAGCCCTATGTTGTGATATTTGAACTTCTACAATCACATATTAATATTAGTTTGTCATACACGAGGCTTCAAAATGAAATCTTGCAGCCGGTAACTCGATGTGGAGACGATGAGCAAAAACACAGCTCGTAAGATGGAGAAAATCCCCGGCGATTCATTTCACACTTTCACTGACACAAAACACACAAGGTTGAGGGGAGGCCAGCGCGTTGTAAATGACCATGTGTGAAGAAATATTGTGAATCCAACACAGAAAAGATTTCCTGTCTGAAGTGAGTCACTATCCTGGGAACAGATTCCACTCATTGTGAGAAACGGTCATTTATCTGAACCAGGTTTTCCAGAATAACAGTGTTTGAAGGCGCACGCTTTTGTTTCAGGGAGAACGTACAGATCTGCAATCATTAAAAGCAGATGTGCAAAACTTAAGAGTGTAGTGCATAGGTTTTGTTTTTTTCTCTACCCGTTTTGTTTCTAGGTGGTGTAGGTGTTCATGGAAATAACCCTGAAACTATAAGTTCATATAACAGGTTGATTCATTTAGCGACAAGTTAATATGAAATTACACTTAAAGACTAAATTTCATACATGCTGAAACTGAAATATTAGGAAGTATTTAATGGAAGTGCAGCATTAAAATTATGTTTTATTGCAGGAGTTGTTTAATTAAGTCTACTGAAGGCATAGCATTTCAAATATGTGTTTCTTCTTGAGCAATATTCAGCAGGAGAGTGTGATCCACACACAGATTTGTGGTGCATGTCTTTAAATAAAATAGTTAACACCCCCAATTACCTGCCTGACACATAAGTATACTGAAAAAGTTCCCCCCCCCCCCCATTTTTCATGAGCTGAACTCAAAGATCTAAGACTTTTTGTCAGATTTGTCAACAATATTTGAGAGAAATAAGCCTTTTGTGTACATAGAAATTCTTAGATCTTTGAGTTCAGCTCATGAAAAATGGGGGCAAAAACAAAAGTGTTGGTTTATAATTTTGTTCAGTGTATATGGATATAAAATGTGTAAATGCATTTGTAGCAGCTGACATAAACCGAACCATTTAGAAGAATACATAATGTGAAATGGGCAAAGCAAGTAAGTAGTGATAACAAAAAGGTAGTAACCGAGTTTTTTGGAAATCCAGTTTTTCTGCAGACTGTTGTCGTTCTTCAATCTTTGAATTTTGTAGGACACTTATTTTGCCACTGAGCCCAAACAAAGATTAACTGAAGGATGTGGGAGAAGTAAAATCAGATCTTTCGTGTGAAAATGAAACCTATGCATTAGCGGTGAATTCCCCAGCTGTTGCCTCATTCCAGGAAACCGATTGTAGAGCACATATTCTGAGTCTGTGTGTACGTCTGAGTTCCTGTTAGACCTCTGAAAATCCCTCAAGGTGTTCTATGTTATTTCAAGCTTTGCAGCCTACGGTATCACGATACGACAATACGTCTTTGTTCATTTATTTATTTTATTATGAATAATGTCTGTGCATTACAATAGACTCTGGAAAAAACAAATGTGAATAATGCAAAAGGATACATGATGCCCTTTTTCTATTCAATATCACTTCATTTTGTTTGTTTATTGACTGACCTCAAAGCTCAAAAGAGCAACCATTTTTGTTCCATGATGAAAACAGTGAACTTTCTAACTCAATTAAAATGTCACGGCATTCACTTCCCGTCATTATGGCACCATAACAGCACATATTACTTATTATTAGAGATCTGTTATGCACTCAAACGCAACCTCAGACCAGCGAGATCCAAACAAAAACAATAAAATAATGCTGACTTATGTTTTATTCTCTGCAGAATGTCCCCGAAAAGTTAAGGACTTGAAATGAGAACGACCGTTTTACACTCACAGTTAAAGGGAAGTGAACCGTTGTATTCGTTTCCCACTAAATCAACCCGTTGTCTCTCTCCCAACACGTTGACGTACGGACGCTTACACGCGTTTCATGCTTCTTGCGTTCAGCGCGGTCTGGACGCCGATATGACGCAAACGCGGCCTTGCCGGCTGTGCGCGGTCGGTCTGAGCGTAGAGATTTTGTAACAATGCGTGCACCGGCAACGATTGGCTACAAAACAGAAGAAGTCTGTTCCTTGAGCAGCTCTGGCTACTGCTGTAACTGCTTTGACCACAATCCGTATCGACGACCAGATAGTCTATGTCTGTCCTGATAGTCATAGACCATGAAGGCACGGAAATAATGTGTACAAGCATAATGGCAGTGTCCAGCAGATGGCAAACAAACAGCAAAAGATATACACATTATCACTTTTTTTTTTGGTAAGGTCAGATTTGATGGGTTAAAGGACCACAATGCAGTTTTGACCGTGGTGACCGTGGGCGCCGTCCGCAGCGCTGAATGCAGGATGCATAAACACATGCGTTAGTCGGCAACTCTTAGGGTCTCAAACGACACAGGACTTTCACTCAAGAGACCGGGGTTTGTGTCCCGTTTTTGTCCCGCGTGTCACTGAAACAACTATTTGAAAACCCCACCCACGATCTTTCCCACTAAAGCTGCCTGCACATGAGCTGCGTTAAAACTGCGCTGGCTGTTCCATCGTTTTCCTAAAAAGGGGAGAGCCAAAATTATTTCAATTTTGATCTCGCTGCCGCTAATCGAATGTGACCAGTTTTAGCGCAAACCGCTAATTAGCTAGTAGTTGGGGCACAGATAAAGTAAAAATAAATCGTTATTTTACGATAACAAGGCTTAAAATAGCACCACACTTCGACGGTAGCATAATGAGGGTCCCTAAATGTAAACCCAAGCATTGAGAACTTTGTAGGTGTACAGACAGTTTATTAAAAATATTATAAAGACAGTACCGTTCACGTATACAGGCAGGCGCATTCTTGGGAAAACAGTCACGACCAGTCGAACGATAAACGCTGTGCAACATGCATTCAGTTCAGCTCACGTTGCACGGCGTTCCTCCTTAATAAACTGTCTGTACACTTACAAAGTTCTCAACTTCGTCGAACACAGGAGTTCAATTAGGAGACGTTTTACCCTGCCCGTTGAAAAATGAAGGGTACAGATCCAAAGAGTGACGCCAAGAGTCCCCAAAAATGATGCCAAAGGGATAGCCAGAGCGTCAAACATTGCAGCGGATGACATTACATTAGAAAGCCCACTGCGTCTGACCGAGACGCTAAAGGAGACGTTTTGCGTCAGTAACTAACGCCAAAGGCCGCAGACCAAGCGGCGTCGGTTTGACACACGCTGGGAGAGAGAACGCGTCGACTAAATCCACCCAGAGCACAGCAAACATCTGATTTTTTTTTTTTTAAATATTCACTTCAACCACAGTGAGATCAGATCTAAAACATGGGTTGAAATTCACACAAAAATCAATCACATAAAAAAGGAAAAAGTTCAGTCTGCCGGTAAAGAAAAGGCAAAAACAAGGCAAAGGATTATACTGTAGCTGGTACCGCTATCTTTGATTTTTTTTGGAATTCTCTCTCCTGAAATGTACAGGAGCGTTTGCTACAAGTGACAACAAAATCATACCTGAAATAGAAGTGAAGTCACTTTGTAAGGAATGTGGACTAGAAGTGCTATTTAATGCTCACAACAAAACTTGAATTTAAGACTTAGCAAAAGGCCAATATTGTACTGCATCACATTTATAGGAAAAGAGATATTTGGGGGGAGTGGGAGGGAGTATTGGTCCAACTGTGGGTCTTCACAAATCCCTAAATTATACCAGCAGTTGCTCACAACATCAACACTTATGGAACTGTCTTTTTGAATAGAGGAGAGATTTTGAAAGCGTCTGGCCTGCAATTACCATCCGTTGATTGGTCCATGCTGTGGAGGATTGTTTGCTCCGTTTCAGCCCGATCGGCTCACTTATGTGCGAGGATTAACTTTGGGAAAGGGAGAAGTGTGTGTGTGTGTGTGTGTGTGTGTGTGTATATGTGTGTGTGTGTGTGTGGGGGGGGGGGTTGTAGATGGGCTAGATAAGCTCGACGTAATTGGCTGGGAACATTCCAAAATGGCCGTCTGGGCTGAAGCCCCGCCACCAGCCCTCGTCTATCATCTCGATCCCGGTGATCATATCGTCGGGATCGAACGAGATCTCCGTGTCATCAGCTGAAGGGGAAGAAGCAGTGTCTCATCAACGTCAGCAAAGTTACGGCGTGAAATGCAGTTTCAAACATTACTCAACAACTCCATGCCTATTTTTCCCCCTGGCATTTTAGGCCTTTATATGACAGGGATTTTATACATGCAGGCAAATCAATCTTCTCTGAAAATGCTGGACTCAGTGTACCATGCAGCACTAAGATTTCTAACTAATTCTGGTTTTCGTACTCATCACTGTAGCGAGTGTTGGTCGGCCTTCTTTGCACAATCGCAGGTTGGAGCATTGGTATATTTTTCTTTATTTTTTATCTTTTATCATTTCTTATGTTCTCTCCTGACTCCTAAAGTCACCACCAGTGAATCTAATCTCCGATCATAAGGGCAAATCATGTCTGACATTCCCCGAACGCAAACTGTCTTCGGTGAAGTGCCCTTATTGTTTTTGCACCCTCATCCTGGTATAAATTGCAGAATCATCTTAAATTAGACTACCTATCAACAATGACACCGTTTAACATTAAGATAGAGGACTATTTGAGTACTAAATGCACATGTGCTGTTACTGGGCGCTGCTGGGAATTATGTTGAGATGATGGTAAACTGCCTTTTTCTGTTCGTTTTTCACGGTTATATTTTAATGGAAGTATTATACTGCTGTGTTGGCCAGGACTCCCTTGAAAAAGAGATTCTGATCTCAATGGGATTATTTCCTGGTAAAATAAAGGTTAATAGGGGGAGGACCGACGTGCGGCAAAGGGCCGCAGGTTGAAACCGAATCCGCGGCCGCTGCTGCAAGGACTGAGCCTCTGTACATCGGGCGCACGCTCTACCAGGTGAGTTACCCAGGCGCCCAACTCAATGTCTATTTTAAAACAAAAGTTCATCAGCCTATAATTCCTACTCTGCATACAAAACAAACAACCCTACATATACCTTTTTGGAGTTAACATAATATACGTGCAGTCCCTTGATTACACTCTTGTTATCTCCGCCAGGCGTTCAGTCGTGTGTGTGTGTGTGTGTGTGTGTGTGTGTGTGTGTGTGTGTGCGTGCGTCTGTCTCAAATACTACAGGACCCATTAGCCTCCTGTTTTGTGCACATTTATGACTGTCTCGTCTCTCGTGGTTGCAGTGATTCGGCGGCACTAAGCCCCGAGAACAGAGATAACAAGAGGGGAGGAACATTTGACGCGCAATGTCAGGCTTTATCACAGCAATGTACATCCGCTGAGACTTTCTTTACCGTCATTGACTGCCGACTCCTCTTCACCGGCCAGTTGGGCCGCAAGTTAACAATAAAAACAAGCCTGACCTCGTCTGCGGCAGGCCACATTTTGGCCTTTGTCGCGGCTTAAAAACGGACATCCATAGAAAAGTTTGCTCTCATTCTTGAACCGGAGCTTCTGCAGATTCATTCCGTACCTGATATACTATAATGCACTAAAGTTAGGCACTATCTTGACTGTACGGGAGCCAGGAGGGACAATTAGGTGAGATTCAACTCTTCTTTGTTTGGGAGGAGAGAGCGAGACACACCTGGCGGAGATCTGCTCTCCACTGAGAGCACTTTTCTAGTTTGATTTCTTTTAATTTTTTTTACTCTAGCTGTTAAAAATGAACAGACCCTGGGGGCTCTCACCTGAGCCACTACAAACCTTATCCTAGCACCATAACTATTTAGAGGAGAGCTGCCGTTAACGGGTGCCGCTGGTATTTGTAACTGACCAAAAGGACTATTGGGTTGGTTGCTATATCAGAGGACGCAGGGTAGACGCTCGGAAGTAGGCTCGACAGATCTGACACAGGCTAAAGTTTATTGTAACAGACATTATCTGCCTAAAAGCTATTCTGTCCTCTTGACCTCCCAAAACTCTGTGAAAAATCTGCAGTAGTAGAGCGAGAGTCTGCTTTTTATATGTGAAGGGGGCACGTCCAAGCTAAAACAGGGGGTTAAGTTGCTCTTTAATATTAGTGACATTTATTTAGCCTATTTACTGTTACGGTGTAGTTGTGTAGTAGAGTTTAGATTCTCTGCCCGAGCCCTTGATCAAGCATTTGTCCGTTTTTAACGCCTTGATCTGTTTCCCACACTATTCGGCTGAGGGAGCTAGGGTCGAGTTTTTTTTTTTACGTTTCTTCGTTCGGATCATTTGCGATCCGTTCCATTCTGAATAAACAAACAAACGCAGTTTACATGCTTTGTCCTTGTTGCATTATTCATTAAGATATTTCTAAACAGATTTCTGTAGTTCAAACAACTCGGAATTGTAGTTGAGAACGTCAGTTATAAGTTGTTTTTTTAAATAGTTTTTCGGGTTTAAAAATCGGGCTCAGGCTCATAATTACAGACAATGTGTCGGGCTGGGCTCGGACACAACGTGCACGGGCTCGGGTAGGGTCGGGCTTGATTTTTTGGGCGTGATCTAAGCGCTATTGTGTAGTGATAGAAAACTCACCAGCCTGGTAGTCATACAAGGCTCTGGCACAGGTGCCTCTGTCTGGTGTCTCGTCAGCTGTCACCTCATACAAGTTGTTCTCCTCCACGGGGGGCTGGAATAAAGAGAAGTTGTGGTCTGGAATTATTTATATGACGGAAGAAAACCGTCAAAGCATTTCCTGCAAAAGGTTAACAAACGATCACCTGAGCGGGCTTTTCATAAGCCGTCTCCTGGACGTAGGAGTTGGCAGCCGGCGCCTCCTCTGAAAAGAGAGATTACCATCAGTGAGCTGTGTCTGAGCAAGGCTTTCTACCTGCCAGCGGGTGGCAGCAACAGCAGCTGATCATGACAGCACAGTGTGGCTGGAGGGAATAATATGTGCTTATAAGAAAAAATAATTTTTAAAAGAAGCAGATGGGAGGGTTGGAAAGGTGACACTTTTTAAGCGGTGATTTGAGACAAAAATGATCTCTGTCCACACAAGAGTTTTAGCTCCAGTAGCAGAACTAATCTCTGTCCATCTTGACACGTCTGACATCACATATCACATGACCGTTCACGCACACTGGGCATGTGCGTGCCGGTGTGAACAGGAAGCAGATTGTCTGACGTTACTCTGCGGTTGAAAATCATGGATGTAGAAATTGAAAATACAGAAAATACTTCTGAGAAAGAACAACAACGGTGAAAAGTAAGAGAAGGGATTATTATCTTGGAGCGAGGACGAGGTGGAACTGTTACTGAAAGGTCTGGAAGCTACCTAACAGATAAGACTGACTGACGTGCGTTGTCATTTCCAAAGGTCTCCGTTTGTGTCCGTCCAGACTACAAAACAACCCCGGAGTTTACAAACCAATACGGGGGCAGCAGAGTTTCCAAATGTCTCCGTTTTAGGGGCTCGGAAACGCCGCAGTGGTGTGGGCGCGAGGGGTAAACGTAGCAAAAGATATTTGTCTTCAAACCAAAACGTAGCAGTGTAGATGTAGCCCGAGGCTGGTGTTGTGTAATGTGAAAATGGGCCCCACCTTCAAACTGTTCCTGGGGGGTCACCTCCTGCTCATCATACTCACAGCGGGACTGTCCATCATCCACATCAGGCTCTTTTCACCCAAAACACAAGCACAGACACGCATGTACACAAGGGAACACATTCACAAGTCCACACAGGCTGGAAACCACCAACCTCAGACATAAGGGGAATGTTGGCACGGCTCACTTGAGGAATAACAAAACAATAATCTGGGAAGTTTCTTAGGAAACAGAAAAAAGGACATTGAATGGAAGCATGGCTCATGATGAAATGTGTTTATAAGGAAGATGATCGCACACAGAAACAACAATGAGAAATGAAGCATGGAGCTTTTAGTCAAGTATGAGACTGTCACCCAATACGTGTGTATGCATTCTTTGTGTATGTGTGTGTGTGTACACATGGGGGTGTGTGTGTGTGTGTGTGTGTGTGTGTGTGTGTGTGTGTGTGTGTGTGAGCTCACACCTGTGGCACGGACAGGAGAGGCAGAGCCTGCTGGCACAGGAGAAGCTTGGCGCTGAGGGGAACTGGCTCGCTCACTTTCGTACACTGGCTTAGACAGAAAGGGGCTTTGCAGACGGCCTGAGCAGAAACACATGGAACCCCCGAAACAAAAATGTAGAAAGGGACGAGAGGGAACACAAAGTGCAGACCAGTTGAGCAGAAGAAGAAAAGACACCATGATGGAGACACAGTGTTATGTACAGTATGACTGGGAGACAATAAGGCAGTCTGATGGAAGGTTAAAGCACTGAAAAATACAGCGTTGGGAGGCAATCTCCTTTAGAAAAAAACGCCGGTTTGTACAAAGCTGAGAGAGAAGCTAAGAGAGCTTTGCAGTAATGCCGGAGGGGTTGTGACATTTAAAGGGTAACTTTTATTTTCAACCTCCCAAGTTTTTGTGTCTAAGTGACTAATGGGAACAACAATTTGAGCAAGACCTCTGCAGTCGGCACCTGCGATACAAGCTGAAATGTGCACCGTCAATTTCCTTCCACTAAAAGTTCTGTTTTTGTCGCTGACAGACTCAGATTATTATTCTAAGTATCTGACAACATTATGTTAAGGATCCCTACAGAGATAGACCTTTTAGTTAAAGAGTAAGATCATTTTTAGTTTAACCAGAAACGGCTCTGAAATCACCATTGGCAACCTCACCAGACTCCATGTAAATAATCGGTACTTTTAGCGTGTATAGAGCCAGCATATCTTCACATGTAAATGGGTGAATTAAGGGTTTATTTCAACCAAACCAGAGTGGTGATTGTTGGAACAGTGGAAAGACGAACCAAGACGGCTTTTAATAGTTTTATTTTGATTCTGTCCACTTTGAATAAAGTGTGTTTTACGATAATAAAAGTACTGTTTATTTAAATGGAGTCTGGTGGTTTTGGTGATGGTGATTTCGGGGCAACAAAAAGGTCTCTCTCTGTAGGGATCCTTTCCATATTGTTGTCAGACACTTAGAATAATAATCTAAGCCTGTGAGTGAAAGATTAAAAAGTGCGTAATTGCTCATTAATGTTACATTGCAGCTTGTTTTCTTGCTTAATACTGGACCGATTTCAAAAACCGTCAGTCACTTAGACACAAAAACATGGGAAAATAGGGTCCAGGTTGAAAAATACCGAAGTTACCATTTAAAGCAAACAGATTTACACGTGGAGGTCAGGGTATATGCAGGGCCGATACCTGGCTGGGGGCTGGCAGGGGCCGCAGAGGGGACGTCTGAGTCACTGGGAGTTATTCCCCTCTCTCTCTGCTTGAACATCTCTCTGGGGTTCACAGCACGCTGAGAGATGAGAGAAGCTGCCTCCTAGAAAAAAGGAAATGAATAACGCATACAATAAACATTAGATAGCCACGGGTTAACAATGCAGAGGGAAGTGCTGCTGTGAGAAGAACGACAGAACAGACAGATGTCTGATTTCCGTTCATTGATCACAGAGAAAGGAGACATCGTGCAGTAAAAGCTGGAAGACGGATGCGTTATGTTAAGCTTAAAAATGGTGAACATTTGGTTAGAAAGACACTAACGCTTGTTTCGAGATAGGCATGAAAAAAAGGAAGTTTGGCCAGAGAAGAGCACTTTCAGGAAGGGGAACTCACGTTGACCTTTTCCACCGATTCACCTCTCTTGACTGCTTTCTTCTCGGCTGCCTGGTTCTCCTCCTGCTCCTCCTGATGGTGTCGATATTAATGTTGGAACTGCTGACATTAGCTACCTTCCTGACTTAAAATGTGTGCACTATCCAAACTTATTTAACTATCAACATAATTGTAGAAAAGTGGCTAACACTCAGTTAGTTCCACACCAATACACACTCATTTCAACATCTGACTCGAGTCTCAGTTTAAACAAACCCTTTAATTCAAAGTGTAACGTCACACTCACCACGCGTGGTTTCTCCTGGTCTTTACTCTCAGCGTCCTGCTGCTGCTGGTACTTCCTGTTCAACAAATGACCATTTAGAAGACAAGAAGAGGAAATGCAGTATAAACCTTTTAATAGGTGCTACATAGGAGTGTCACAATTCTCCAAATCCATGATTTGAGATGTGTTTATGTTGCCAATCGTATGTTTTGTATGTTGTCAAAAACAAGGAAAAATTGTTAATCACAAATCCACGATTTGATTCAATTTTCAAAATCGGGAATAAGAGCCACTAGATGGCAGACGAGTACTTTCAGCGTTTACTGAATGAATCACATTTTAACATTTCTGTCAGTGGCTTGTTGATCTTTACATTGTTAGTTTATTTCCTAACCTGGCCTGGGACACACATTCATACGGTTTCATAAAAGGACTTTAACTTATTTATCACTGCACTTATAATAACGAACGTAGCTGTCCTCAACTTAGGTCATCCTGTACGTCTCATCTCCGTTTTTTCCTGCATCCACTGTGTGTGTGTGTGTGTGTGTGTGTGTGTGTGTGTGTGTGTGTGTGTGTGTGTGTGTGTGTGACAGGACGGTCTGAAATGTTTTGCACGGTCTTTCGCTGTACGTTTTGTCAATGTGCCACTTCTTTTCTTTTCTTCGCCCTCACCAGTTTGTACATGTACAATGTTGGGCATTCGTTAGCAGTAACGCAACGCGACTCCTATAAGCACTGTGCATTGTTACTTAGCAACAGCATTCTTTGACAAAAGCTGTCCAATCCGTTACAAGGAATGTTTTACAATCCATCCGCCACTGTGGCTGGTATACAAGGCAAAGTCACCCGCCACTTTGAAAAAACCCCCGCTGGTGGCGGGTGTTAATTTCCCACCCTGCTCACGGGGAAGGCAAAATGTTGCCACACGGTGACTTCAGGGAAGCAGCAGGATTTTACAGTTTGGCTGTTTCTCCGTCATCTCGGACTCCGCTGCAGGCTACCGGTAAGCTAATGTTAGCCTGTGTCTTTAGCTGCATGCTACCAGCCGGTAAGCTAACATTATCCTGTATCTTTAGTTGCATGCTACCAGCTGGTAAGCTAATGTTAGCCTGTGTCTTTAGCTGCATGCTACCAGCCGGTAACCTAACATTACCCTGTATCTTTAGCTGCATGCTACCAGCTGGTAAGCTAATGTTAGCCTGTGTCTTTAGCTGCATGCTACCAGCCGGTAAGCTAATGTTACCCTGTGTCTTTGGATGCATGCTACCAGCCGGTAAGCTAATATTACCCTGTGTCTTTGGATGCATGCTACCAGCCGGTAAGCTGTTGTTCTTTTCAGCGGACGTGCGCAAACAGGCGGGGGAGGAGAGAGAAAGAAAATAGTGGGGGAATCGCCATTCCTGCTTTTGATAGTGGAAATCAAAAGCGATTTAAAATCTAAATGGTAACAACCCTAGTGCTACTGCAAACTGCTCTTAACAGTGTGCATTTCCTTCAGTGTCTACCTACTTTTGTTGGTCGATTTGGGTGGACCTCTCCTTGTCCCTTTTGTCCCTCTGCATTGCCTCCTTGACCTCTCTGTCTTTCCTCTCTTTCTCCATCTTCTGTCGCTCCTCGTCTGCCTTGTGCCGCTCCTCCTGCCGACGTTTCTCCTCTTCTTTCTAAAAGCCAAACAGACCGACGAGGTCAGCGTTAGATTTGGTAATTTTGCAAATGTTACGGTCATTAAAAAGCTTGGTTTTTCACAATAGTTTATCCAAGAAAACTGCAAGGCAATGAGCACCACTTTCTGGGTCTATCTGTGACAGGTATGGTGAAGAGCCAAAACTGCAGACAAAGGACAAAGTTACAACAATGCTTTCGCTGACTACGGTTAGGTTGCTGATGGATAAGAAACTGCCTGTCTTGTGTTTTCAAGTGTGTGTCAAGTGTTTAAAAAAAGTGCAAACTCGTGCAATATTTTGTGGAGTTCTTGCAATTTCAATGAGTCACAAACGCCTTACATAAAAATAACAAATTTCTAGTGGGAGCCATTTTTAAGCGATAATGAAGCTACTCATGACACTGTCTCAGAGGTGAAGTCGGCATGATTTTTTGATTTATTGGGATCGCCATTAGCTATTCTTCCTGAAGTCCACCCAAAGCTTGTGCATCTATACATCATAGGGATGTCACGAGAACCGGAACTATGGTACCAAAATTCTGGAAACGTGACGGTACTCGTTTTTCTACAGTACCATAGGTACTGGGGGATGCAATTTTTCCGGACCTGACGGGGGTAGTATATGGCGTTAAGTTCTAGTCTGCCACTAAATGCTGGAAAAGAAGAAAGCTGACCGACGCAGGAAAACAGAAAATGATGCAGCGCATCATCTCCATGCACGGCTTTACCGTATATTTACAGCAACGGCTTTCACGACAGACAACATGACATCATGACTTCGCGTAATGTGTATGTACATTATCTGTACGCATTTTGAGCTATCTGCGTGCATGTCTACGCTGTACAGTGGACGTCAGTCTGCAACGTCACAGCGTAAACATACACGGCACTTTTTTAAAGCCGCGTATTATCGTGAGGCTACGGTTGGGTTTAGGAAACGTCACACGCGGGTTGGGTTTAGGAAAAGAAGAAACATGGAAAGGAAACGTCACACGCCGGACACAAAGGAAACGTGACACGCGGGACACGATCCCCGGTCTCCTGGGTGAAAGTCCTGTGTTTGACCCATCCACCCCCCCGACCAACCTCCCTACGCCGATTTTCGCCCTTTCATACTACTCGCTACGGCGTCAATTGACACGCAATCGCAAGGTAATGTAAGTAAATGGAGGCCAAACGGCGTTGATAAACACGCTAAAAAGAGAGTATGCGTCTTGATAACACGCCAATAACGGCATAGGAATTGGCGTGTCATACATACGCCACTTCATGAGATCAGTCTGCGACAGACTACTAGTTTTTTTTAAATGTTTTTTTTTTTTTACTTTTTAGGTTTTATTGTTTAGAGCGTTTAAACAACATATGTATCGTGACAACCCTACATACTACAGGACCCATCATTCCTGGAGTCGACCCAAAACTTGTGCATCTATACATTGCAGTGCATACATACATTAAACAACGATCACCAAATAAAACATTTGATCCATCACAGAAAACAAATCAAATAAAAAAATAAAAAACAAGAAAAATAATATCAAAGACATAACATTCAACTCAATACAGGACCTAGTTTAAATTATTCACAGACTGTAGAGATAAGAATATTAGTGCCATTAACCATAATGAACTTAATAAAAGGTTACCTCTGCCTGAGCCCAGAAGTTGTCTTTGTTGGTCTTTTTGATTTCGGACATCGCGTTGGTCTTCTGGTAGACTGAGCCCTACGTGAAGGAAAAGTGAAGAAAAGACTATTTAATATCATTGTGTGAACATTTTACATTATAGGAAAGAAAGAAAAACACAGTGGGACCCAACTACTAGAAGTGATTGTTAGCAAAAATGTACCTAAACCTAATCCATTTCTTTGAATTCAGAAGTCATTTTCATGTGTGAGGATGTGAGTGTGTGTTTGAGCAGAGGGAACAGAAACAGTGTTCTTGTATGTGAAGAAGCAATGACAATAAAGGCATGCGTGCATTCTTTCATTAGGATGCTAATTAAAAAGGAAATTAAAAGTTGTTAACCGATCATTAACCGTTCTAAGACAAGCAGGAGCTCGGAATTACTTTCCGCATTTTTCTTTTATCGTGCCAAAAGGTTTTTAAATAACATTTTTGTTTTAATAACATTGTGTCTAACTTGTTTAACTGATAATATTAATCGATCAAAATTCTTACTGTCAGTTTAACGGTTAATTATTAACATCGCTAGTCATGATTCATTAACTGGATACAATTTTACACTGATCTCTCAACAGATATTCGGTAAAATTATTAACATGATGTGCCCGATTTATGTGTGAGAGTTGTTGTAAACAACTATTTAGTCTCGCATTGCCAGACCTTCCTCCACAGCGCTGTGGAGGAGGGTCTGGCTAGTCCACACAGCATTCTGGGATGGGAGAAAAACGTGCTCTGGTTTATTGGCATTTCGTTAAATCTATCACAATGGTCTTGGACGGCGCTAAGCACAAGACGGAGCCACGGTGCTGCTGCAAAATAGCCTCGGGAAGGAACTAGTTTTAGTCGAACATGTGTACGTACAAAAGTTGTTTTAGTCGTGCAACAGAAAACTCAGATTGGACAGATAGTCTAGCTAGCTGTCTGGATTTACACTAAATGAAACGTCGTCGATATAGACTAACAACGATTAGATATAAATCAAGTTAAAGTATACGTTTTTTGTTGTTGTTGTAAAGCCTTTCTAGTAGGCCAGCATTTTCAGATTCTTCTCCTTGTGGAGAGTTTGTTTTTCAGTGGTAGAGCTGGCTTAGTGTGAATGCAAGGCTGTAACAAAAACAAACATTTCAAATGTATCCAGATTAAGGAGCCTAGTTCAGATCTAGCCCTCTTGCTTATCTTTCTAGCATTAAACATAAGCAAACAGGAGGGCATGAGGCAGGAAGTGCATGCGCTGCATACCACGGGACCCTGAGGGCCGCTGTCCTGGAAGCGGCTGGGAGTTTCTTTGTGGAAGCTGTAGTTCGCCCCCGATGCTTTGGCCACCTTCTGCATGATCACCTCGGGCTCCACGTCCTCGTCTCCTCTGGCGTTTATTGTGACATGGGCACCCTAAAACAATATGAAATGAAAGTTCATTTTAATACTCGCACAAATAGACAAACACCGACAGTTGTTATCTTAGTCTGTGTATTCCAACAATGCTTGCAGCTGTATAGTATTTTATTTTCTAGCGTTTTATTTAAATTTTTAGGCCCAGATCAAAGCCATCATTAACTTGCCATTTAGCACACAAATAAGGCTACATCTACACTACTACGATTTTGTTTAAAAATGAATATCTTTTGCTAAGTTTACTCCTCGCGTCCACACCACTGCGGCATTTCCGAGCCCCTAAAACGGAGACATTTGGAAACTCTGCTGCCCCCGTTTTGGTTTGTAAACTCCGGGGTTGTTTTGTAGTCTGGACGGACACAAACGGAGACATTTGGAAACGACGACGCACGTCAGTCAGTCTTATCTGTTAGGTAGCTTCCAGACCTTTCAGTAACAGTTCCACCTCGTCATTGCTCCAAGATAATAATCCCTTCTCTTACTTTTCACCGTTGTTGTCCTTTCGCTAAAGTATTTTCGGTATTTTTTTTAACTTCTACATCCATGATTTTTAGACAATCTGCTTCCTGTTTACACCGGCACGCACATGCCCAGTGTGTGTGAACGGTCATGTGATATGTGATGTCAGACGTGTTAATATGGACGGAGATTAGTTCCGCTACTGGAGCTAAAACT
This sequence comes from Sander vitreus, assembly GCF_031162955.1. Classification (NCBI taxonomy): domain Eukaryota; kingdom Metazoa; phylum Chordata; class Actinopteri; order Perciformes; family Percidae; genus Sander; species Sander vitreus. Next base: position 34,841,307 of record NC_135859.1, read on the forward strand.
CTTGTGTGGACGGAAATCGTTTTTGTCTCAAAACGCCGCTTAAAAAGTGAAAACATAGTAGTGTAGATGTAGTCTGAACCTACTCTCTAAAGTTAACCTAGCTCTGGGGAGCTTATTCCCCGGAGACCTTATGTTTTTTTTTCACCCAGCAGTTTTCCTCGGATTAGGGTGGCACCTAAATCATGGTTGCAGCTGTCGCCGTGGTCCTGCTCCGTGCCCTGCTACGTCCTGCAGTACCATGAACTACTACAACTACTATTTCTAGTCACTGTTCCATTATCTTTATTGTGACTATTATTGCCACTGTTCATCATACCCCCAACTGGCACCATCAGACACCGCCTACCAAGAGCCTGGGTCTGTCCCAGCTTTCTCCCTAAAGGGAGTTTTGAGTGTGGTCTAGACCTACTCTATCTGTAAAGTGTCTTGAGATAACTCGTTATGATTTGATACTATAAATAAAATGTAATTTAATTAAAACACACTGTAATAGAAACTGAAAATACACATCGTCACCTTCCTAAAATAATGGCCTATGTCATTTCTTCAGGTTTTTCAGAAAACACAAAAAACTGAATATTAATTAATAATTTCACTCAAAAATGCTAGACAATAGATGACTATTGACATACTAATAACACCGTCAATTATGCAACATAAGAAGAATAAATGCCTTTGTGACTAAAGCAATTTTAAACCTTCAACTCTGTCAACAATCAGAGTGTTTACACGCACCAAGCTTAACCTTCTATGCGTCAGTGACAGTCCATTGAACCACTTCCTCAATGACAGCACACAGCTTCTTTTGCAACATGGACAAATATAACTTTAACAATAGAAATATCTCTTCCAGTGGTAGATTTTTGTTCTTCTTGAAGCGGCTGCCATTTTGAAAAGCTTGCAAAATTGCCTAAGTCACATTGTCTTTTGACTAAGGCAAAATAAAATGGCCTAAGTCACACTCTTGACACAGGCCATTATACTAAAAGGTGTAGAATCAAGTGACCTGCTCAACTGAGGATGTAGGCAATGTTACCAGCGGTGGCCAGCACCATGAGGAGATGATTTAGGCAAGAAAATAATTTTTGTCCAAAAATGACGTAGGCCATTATTTTAGGAAGGTGACGATATTTAAACTAGACTCAAAAATGACTGCAGTGTTACCTTAAGAAAATTGGCCATGGAGCTGACGTGATTTGCACATATTCCTTTCCTGGCGTCCTTCACTCCCTCTCCAGTCTGAAACACAAAGAATTACTCGACGAGTTCAAAGACGGCCACTTCAGAAAGGGGACAAACAAATGTACGATAGTTAAGTGCAGCACAAACCCAGTTGATGAGGACATATTTTGGCAGGCCAGAGTTTGGATCCTGCACCCGGCAGAAAGCGTACATCACTTTTCCACTGTTCAATTCCTCAACCAACTCCTCCAGTCCTCCGTCTGGCGCATAAACATTGTGGGAAAGTCAAATGGTTACTGTGGTTGGTTGTGTAACTGCCGACATTTTTCCCCTCTTACAAACGATAGGGGCGAGAGAGCCGAGGCAAGCGCTGCCTTTGTGCAGGCATTCCAGGACTGCAGCCGTATGCTGACAAAGAAATCCCTGCACACATTTGATATTATATTCGTGTTGAGATCATAAAAACGTCATAACAATATCGAGTCGGTTACTCACCCCCCTTTTCTGCCAGGCGGATATCATTACTGTTTCCCTCGTAGGTGAACAAGGCCCTGTGGAAAACAACAGGATTATGGAATATTAAAATACCAGCGAAAACACATCACACAGGCAAACAGAAAAGGCACCAATTTTAAGCAACCATCACCCTTAAAACCCTATTCCAACAGGACCCATTTTACAGAAGAAGGGTATGAGATGGGGAAGGCACAGTCAATCGATTTGATATCCCAATGCCTCACCTCCTCAATATTATTATATATTGCTACAAATGTTTTTTTTTAATCAACAAATTCCAGCAGTCAGATATATATGAACTCCCCTTTTTATTGTATCTGCTGTTAAAAAAAGACACTTCATGAAGGTAGCGGAGTCTGAACGCTGCAGACAAAAAGGCAGAAACAAAAGAAAGCAGTGACCAGAAAATAAACAAGTAACATCAGGTTGTACGTAATCACGGAAGGCTTGTATCATGTGGACGCGCCAACAGTTTTGTTGTCATTACTTAGAATTCCTCATGGGGGAGACAGAAACTACGCACTCGCTTTATGGGCTGTACAATGTATCGTCATCGCAATATTAACTGGCGCAATAAACACATATCGCGAAAGACGGTAGAAAACTATTTTAGGGGGGGTGCGTTGGATTTCCCTCATTCTGGTTTACATGTCCCTGCCTCTGCTGAATTATTATTATCCCCGGTGGGGACGGAATGTATTCTCAACTAAGTAAAGCGCTGTAACGTGAATATAGAACGATAACAATCCAAGTGGCAGTTGCTGGTTGTATTAACCGCTACAGAGCTCCGGGGGCGGCTACCAGCGGCAGTTGTTCAGCCGCCACTAGGCGACCGTGAGCCGGGTACAGACACCGCCAGAGGACGGCCCTTTGAGGGGCAATGGAAGTTGAGTTAAGCCAGAAAAAATTTGTAGTCATGCGGCGCTGACAGTCAGACACCAAAATGAGTTGAGGAAAAAGATCGGGAACGAACGAGCCAGGTTTCCCGGCTGAAAGTATTTTGTTTTCGCCGCATATAGTGAACGCCTCTCCGCTTGGCGAGTGGCTCTATATCCATGGGATTGAAACGGGGATTTCGTTATTGGATGTTGCGTTTTGTTGTGCGTGATCCCCTCTGCTTTTTTCACAAATCGACACCCTGGTTATACCCGTTTAGTTATCGCAAGTAATATTGTTATTGCATATTTTCCTCAAATCATACAGCCCGATTTTACCATCATGAGATCTGCTGGAAAACAAAATCATTGGACTTCTCGTGCCCCCACTGGACGACATCTTTAAGACCCGCTGCCTCCGCCGAGCGCACAATATTCTGCAGGATGAGACACACCCCTCAAACCATCTCTTCTCCCTGCTTCCATCTGGCAGGAGGTATCGGGCTTTTAGAGCACACACCTCCAGGCTGCACACCAGTTTTATCCCCAGGGCCATCACAGAACTGAACAATCATGCCCCCCCCCCCCCACCCACCAGTCAGCACAGTTGCACTTTCTAGAAAGGGATTCTAGGCAATGGGACTCACTGCAATATTGCATGCCTTGATAATGTTTTTTTTTTTTTTAAATATTTTTCTTATTTTATTTATTGTGTGAGTGTGTGTGGAAGAGAGTATTGTTTTAGAGGCAAATTTCGTTGTATGGTTCTACTGCACAATGACAATCAAAGTCTATTTTATTCTAGATGGTGCTAATTTTGAACCCTGCAAGAGAGCCATTTTCAGACTAAATATGAGGCCTGCAGGGCTCCCTGGGCGATTACTCCTTGGGATTAATTAATTCAGGTCATCATTAAACACTGCAGCTTTCATCAACAGGTTTCAGCCTCAAGGCACACAGTCCTGCAACGTTAGGTAACAGTAAGACGAAGTTCCTGGATTCTACTTTCACATATTGGCCATATTTCAACTTTAGATAGCTTATCAGGAAGTGGGTGAGGTAGCTTCTTTTTTTTTTTTTTTTAATAATGAATGATGAAACAAAAAAAAGGAACCTCAAATATGCCAGAGGTCGGCAAAGAAAAAACAGAAAATAAATTCATAAATTAAGTAAAAACATTAAATAGGGAGCACAAGCTTAGAGTTTTAATGGCTCTCTTTGTTTTTTGATAACATTAAAGTGTGGTTTAAAGTGAGTTTTATATATTGCCCATATCTTTAACTTCTGATATCTCACCAGGAAGTGCATGATGATGTAGCTATTACACCTATTCATTCAATGTCGTGACACACAGACTTATAGAAAGATGCTGAAAGATGATTAAAAACAAGCTAAGCATATCTAGATATTGTTGCTAATGTTAAGTGCGTAGCCTGTTGGTTAGTCAGTGTAACGTTACCTAACGTTAGCTAATTAACAATGTCACTAGCTATTCAGTTAATACACGTCAGACAATAAATGTAAGAAAGCTAAACGGCCATGAAGCTGACTTTAGCTTAAGCTAGCTACATTATCGCTAAGTTTAATAAGTAGAAGGTCTGCTGTGGTTAACATTAAGTCCCAGGTTAAGTTTATCTAACGTTAGGTTACCGTTAACTTACTTGACTGGCTCAATGCTAGCCATCACTGAAGCTAACATAACGCCTCTAACGTAGGGCTAATACGGGCTTTTAAAAATGCGGCTTCTTACCAGTTGGTATTGGATTTTTCATCTACCACTTCTTTAAATGCAGCCGTTAATGCAGGGCCATTTTTGCTGAGGTTAACTGCCATCGTTACGCTGAGTACAGCTAGCCAGCTAGCTATCCGGGATGCGCCCTTCCTATTGGGAGGAGTGGCGACGATGCGGTCTTTCAGATGGGCTAGTTTAGCTACTGGCTACTTCTCAGCCACGGCGTCTTACACATGATATACCGCGACAGTCCGGAAGCGCGGAGCTAGTTTGCGTTTTTTGTTATAACTCTAAACTCGGCTATGAATATTTGCAATACGATTTCCAAATAATTATTAAGAAACATAAATCACTTTAGGAAAGCAAGATATAATTAATAGATCGGTTCACGCGGAAATTATGTTGTCTGCACCGCACAAGCCGCGCATAAGATTTTGTAGAATCAAACGCACCCTAGAGCAATGTTCACAGGTATGACGGTGGCGCTATTTATTAATGCTGTATTCATGTTGTATCGGATTTATCGGAAAGATGAGTTCCCGACTGGTAAAATTCACATGAATGCCCTTAACAACTCGGAAAGTCGGCGAAATGTTTTGCTACACGACTTGCCGAGTTGGCGTCATATAAAGCAGTCGCATGGCGGACGAAAAGTAAATGTTAGGTCAATGATAAGCAACTGATAAAACAAAAACAAAAAAAACTTAGTATTAAAGTATTGCATATACAATTTTTACTCGCATGTCATTTGTAATATATTAAGTTGTAGTCATTGCTGCACAAATAGTGACCTACATTAGTTAGAAAAGTTATTGATTAGCCTTTACACTGACAAGTCATTTAAAGCAATATTTTAGTGGTTTTAGGAAATGTAGGCTACTGGTGTGCAGCAACAAGTCTGGGACAAAATCACTAACATAAAACTTCAAGTTGGAAATAAATACTGGAAGCTATCAACATCATGTCCAACATTACGACTAAAGCTCAAACCATAGACTGTATATTAGTTTAATATTAACAGTCTGGCTCAAACACGTCGAAATCGGAAGAACGAATTCCCAACTCGGTAAATGGGCCTATCCGAGGATCACGTGAATGCAGCTTAAGAGAAACCTTTTACGGTAGTTGTTTACCTTACGGGGGAAACAGATTCTGCTACAGTACATGTACAACATTTACACAACCCTATCTTCTGATTTAGAAGAGTATATCTGGTTATTTATTTTAAAAGCATCCACTCATTTAATACCAACAATGCACAGCTGTTACATCATAATTAAAGACACAAAAAAATGGACTACAGACAACAGTAAACCAAGATGAGCTTTATTCATATGTTATGAGAAGGTCAATAGTTATCTTGTGTAGGTTATGTGAGGACAAGTGGACAAGTTCATGGTGGCATTTCAAGCACATATATTCCAAATTTTAAGATGCACGAAGGCTGGTCCTGCATTCAGAGAAAGCCAGGCTGAAGATTTAACAAATAAAATTGAAAAATATTGGTGCCGTTCAAGCAGGTTTCCATGTCTACGGATGAAATGAATCACCCATTTAGGGGGATACAGCCCTGATAGCAAATTTACAGTTTATGACAATGCTCTCTCTCTCTCTATATATATATATATATATATATATCTATATATATATCTATATATATATCTATATATATATATATATATATATATATATATATATACACACAAAATGAGGGTTAAGGCTAAAATTTTAGTCAGAGGTGTTAGGCAGATGAATTGTAACGAAATCCCTGATATCTGGCAAATGGCTGTGAGAAGGTTCTCCAGAGTGCAAAGCATGCCAAGCTGCCTATCTATATAAACTCTATTGAGCACACTGGACAAAGGAAGTCAACGCTGCACCACTCGCATGACAAATTGAGGCTGCATTCAAATCGTACATTTGGAAGAAAACTGCTTTCAAAATAAATAAATAGCTAGATGAACAAACAAAACGCACACAAAGTACTACAGCACACAAGCCTTTTTCAGTCGGGTGTGGCAGCAAACAGACTTTCACTGCATTTTAGAGGATATACTTTCAAAACATATTAGTGTATACTTTTTCATGACCTCCTGTTTTGAACATTTTCTCTACAGCAGCTACAGAAAATCTATAGTTAGTGCCTAAACTGTGGTGTTAATTCTACAATTGAAGCCTCTAAATAGGTTCATGCTTTACTATGGACCTTTCTGGATGAATCCACTCTATTATATGCCTCAAAAGCTAATTTATTCCCCCTTTCATAATACCAAATTATTCCCTTTGTATTGGCAGCATCAGCACATTATGAGCCATGACTGAAAGAAAAAAAAAAAATATATATATATATATTTTTTTTTTCAAAGCATTTGTCAACTACTTTATCCAACAGTCACAATGGATTATATTAAAATCAATATTACACATCACAATCATGTTCAATGTTCAATCTGGTGACATGAGTGAAAACAAAAAGAAATTGCCCATCACCGAAGCTTTCAAAGACACGATACAAAAAGATCACAAAATGAATCACCGAGACAAACGCTTTCACTGTCAGTGTGGATTATTAATCCCCAAACAAAACGCACACTTTTGCAGACCCGAATAATAATAATAATAATAATAAGATGAAGGTGAAGAAATGCAGACAAACAAACGTCACATCAATTGGACGTTTAAAGCAGATTAAATTGTCACGGCGTCTGTATTTATTCACCTCAAGTAACAGAGACGCGCGTGACTTTAAAATAAATAGGTTCTGAAAAACCGTCATGTCAGTTTAAGTTCCCATTTTGAGCACGAGCGACGAGGCCATTTCATTTTTTTAGAGTAACAGCAGCATGTACACGTTTAACAGCGTCGTTTAAACGCTGGTCACGTCCAAGTGTTGCTCAAAAATAAATGGAGATGCTGATATAAAGAACTTGAGAGGGATATTCATTTTAAAAAAAAAACAAAAAAACAAAACTCGTAGTGATAAAATGACAGCATATGTTTTGTGCAACACAGACCGTCCGGGCCTATACGCATAAAGGACTTCAGGAGTGCAGATCGGTCTTTGATCATTTTTGCCTCTTCAGGAAGCGGGAGTGTTTTCTCACTTTTCTTTTTTTTAGAAGCCTGATGATGGGGGGGGGACGACGACGACACCTGGTGGGTTTTCCTCACCGTGGGGCCACTGCATGTGAAGGCTGATGATTTTGGTTAGATACCTGAGTAACTGTACTGAGGAGATGGCACACAGCTCAGCTATATGCCAAAGAAAAGAGTAGCTACGTTCATAGCTACACGACGAGAAATAAGTCAAAGAACAGCAGGATTTAGTGCAGTATGGACACCAGCCGTGGGGCGTTACTTATACGGCACAGAAGGGCAAGAATAACAGCATGTGTGAGGAAAAAATGGAAGTTGACATTCAACCTATAGAGCCCCAAAACAGTGACGAAGTTTACATGCATATAATATTCCAGTTTTTGCCCTTATTCCGAAAAAGACTATATTCAGACTTAGCCGTTTACATGGCTAATGAAAGGGAATATTCCGCTAATCTTCCCGTTTTTTCAAAGTTTCCCACCAGTGGCGGACTTGTGAACACAGCCTCCCTCTTTCTTTCCTTCAACCACCTTCCTAAAACCTGTTGATATCCAAGTCTTTGTTAATGTTTAAAAGTAGCTGTGTTTCTCCTTCTTTTCTTTTGGCCGTGCATCTCTACCGCCGCCCTGCAAACTGTCGGCTGGTTGGTTTGTGTCCAACAACCGTAGCAACCTAGCCTAGAAATCCAGACGCACCCTAGCGACAGCAAATGTAATTTGCAGCCAGGGTCGTCTAGCAACTCTCCGTTGGCTTACAAGCTGGAAAAACCAAACTCTGGTCAGGCCAATCACAGTGTGTAGAGTCGGTGGGCGGGCTTAACATAATGACGGCAGAGTTGCGACGGTTCCGCGTGAATTCCCTGCTACTTGAAAACAAAGAAGATGGCTGCTGCTGCTGGCGAACAGCGGTCTTTGGAATCGGCTTTGGCCGCGACTCTGGAAGACTTGGAGTTAAGCTTTTCTTTGAGAAAAGAACTAAGAGCGGCACTGAAGTCATTCTTAAAAAAGGAAGATGTGTTCGGAGTTTTGCCGACTGGTTGCTCTGGTTGGTTGTAGCGCTATCCTATTGCGTGCAGAGGGAACATCTTGATGTGGGTCTGGCTTGTCAGGCTAGTAGCAACGCACAGAGCTGACCATAGGCCGTAAACAGGCAAGAAGCCGTGTGTCACAAACTGCGGGAATACCCGATTGAGACGCAGATTCTGAATGCGCTGTATACATGTCCAAAGAATGCTTCTAAAACCCAGATTATACCGGCAAATCACACGTCTTAATCAAATTATTCTGATAAAGGTCTTATTCAAAATATCCAAACGGAATATGCTGTTTGCATGACCCGTATCACATTCAGAATATTGTCATATTCGGAATAAAAGTGGAAACATAATGTGCATGTGAACATATTTAATGAGGCAAGGCTCAGCTAGCTCTGAACAGCAGCTCTCCCCTGCCCTAGAAAACCACTAAATACTGTCGCAATTTAGAAAAACGCAGAGGTTGATAAGAGAGACCGATTCCTTCTTTACATCTTTCACATTGTTTCGGGGTGTAGAGAGACAGCGTGCGCCAACCGATCAGCTGCTGGTAATGGCACTGCACCATTTTGTGTTGAGCAGGGAACATTCTGCCTCGATTGCACATATACCGAGAAAATCAAAAATACAGAAAGGCCACTAAATAACATGGAAATACATTAATAATAACAACAGCAAGACATCCAGTGGGACACAGACAGTACCTCTGAAAATAAAAAGGGGAGAGCCAAATCTCCTAAAATAAAAACAAAATGCTATACCGCTATGACTCATCGACAGTGAAAATGATGCGTTATGAATAGCGATGATAGTGATTCATAAAAGCAGGAGTAACAGCTTAAAGTCTGAGTGTGAAGAGTTTCCGGTATTCCATATGGGAGTGCTTTAAGGAGCCCGTGAGGTCCTGCTCAGCAGATCCATACGAGTCATGAAGGACAGCACATGGTAGCAGCTCAGCACATGGAAAGCCAGGTGGCACTGTACCTCATCGTATCGCTTCCTCCTCCAAAAAAAAGATGGGCTGTTGTCTAGTTTTTGTTGCTGTTGTTGTCTTCTTCCTCTGTTGCTCATTTGCCTTTTTAAGTTACAAATCAAACGCGTTTCTTTTTTGTTCTCATTTGTAATTTTCATCTCCCTGGCTCTCACATCGCATACTTGTGTGTCCATTCTCTTGCCGATTTGTTGTACCTGTAAAAAATAAAGAGAAGAAAATACACATGCAAAGATTTGCAAAAAAAAATGTTTCAGGTGACTGTGAAAACTAGGAACAAAATAAGTCAGTATTATGAGCGAGTTAGGACTGCGTAATGTATCTTTTTTTTATTATTATCTTCATCGCGATATCAACTGGCGCAATAAACCCACATCGCGAAAAAGGCTGCGACATATCGGGAAAGACACTCAGAAATTTATTGTGTTAGTTGAAAGAAAATATTTAGGTAATTCAGGTTTTTAGGTACTCGTTTTATAACTAGAGGGGATCAATCATTTCAAGCAGTGACACTTAAGCTTCATTTATGCTTCTGTGTTAAATCTACGCCGTGGCTACGTACGTAGGTACTAGAGATGTTCCCATACCAGTATCGGTATCTCCTCCGATACTGCCTAAACCGCTGCTATCAGGAAGTACTGGAGTTTATGCAGCGATCTGATACCACGTAATAAAGCCCTAAAGAAAATCTACGTTAAAGTAGTTTATTTATGTTCTTTATCCGTTATGGCTGACTGTCAAACTGCAGAATAAAAGAAGGTTCTGGGGCGTTCATTGTGTGTGTTTGTGTGTTCATGTTTCACAAAGAGTTTAACCTGAGCCAGACCGACAACAAAGATAGAAATCACATCCATACAGGGATAGTAGTACACAGCTGTTATACATCATATCACATCCATACAGGGATAGTAGTACACAGCTGTTATACATCATATCACATCCATACAGGGATAGTAGTATACAGCTGTTATACATCATATTACATCCATACAGGGATAGTAGTACACAGCTGTTATACATCATATCATCCATACAGGGATAGTAGTATACAGCTGTCATACATCATATCATCCATACAGGGATAGTAGTATACAGCTGTTATACATCATATCATCCATACAGGGATAGTAGTATACAGCTGTTATACATCATATTACATCCATACAGGGATAGTAGTACACGGCTGTTAAAACATAATAAAATATATGACACACTGGTATCAGTACTTGGTATCGGATGATACGCAACTTCAGGTATCAGAATCGGTATTGGGAAGCAAAAAATGGTATCGGACCATCTCTAGTAGGTACGTGGAGACACGGACCCTACGCCTCTCGAAAAATCTAACTACACGTCGCTCAGCCGTCGCTTTGTAGCATTGCATTTCCCCCGACTCATTTCCTGGTTCTCCTTCTCCATAAACATGAAATCAAGGAGAGGGTTAACTTCTCCTGCTCCAGATTTCCCACCGTGGTCAGAAAGAACAGGGGAGACTCTTTGTTTCTGTGGGACACTATGACTCTAGAGTCAGCATTCTAGAGTAGCGACTCCAGAGCCTTAGTCACTATTTGCTCCGAAGATAATCACCTTCACTCTCTCACTCGCTCTAACACGCACGCACGCACGCCCACGCCCACACACGCCAAAAACACACACACACGCCGGCCCTGCTATTCTCTTAAAGAGATCGATGCACACACCAACGCACAGGTATAAACTTCAGGACACTTACGTAGGCTACGGAGAAAGCTCTGCGTGGAGCCTCCGTAGAACATAAGTCACGCTTTAGGCAGTTGAATGCACTGCCGCTCTCTTTACTTTGTTCAAATGTAGTCGATTCTTTTAAAAAAGCAGTTGAAGACTTATTCACACAGGCTTTTTAGGGTTTTGCTTTTTTAGGGTCCGATTATGTGTTCTTGTTTTCCTTTGCATTCTTATGTCTTTTATTTATTGTGTTTCACTTTTTGTGTTTTCAATTTGTGCCATAAAAGAAGGTTGGGAATGATTTCCTTTCATTTGTTCTATGCAGAACTGAGTACACTTTAATATTGCAAGTAACATCGTCGTCGCAACATAAAGCAACGTCATCGCGTATCGCATATTCTCCTCATAACGAGCTGAGAGACGCCGTAAATCAGCCTCGTGTTTTACACTCACCTTTCCCTGTCAGCCTTGTATGTGTGGGCGATCTCTGGGACCAGCGGGTCGTCCGGGTTCGGGTCACAGAGAAGGGAGCAGATAGACAATAATACTGTGGAAGAATGAATCAAGAGAGTATTTAGATTACATGAACAGAAAGTCACTGAGGATTTTTACATGCACACTAATATTCCACTTTTTTCCCCCGGAATATGACAATATTCTGAATTTGATACAGGCCATGTAAACAGCATATTCTGTTTGGATTTTCAGAATAAAGGTTTTTTTTATTCAGAATATAGCATTTTTCTGATCAGGACGCGTGACTTGCTGGTATTATTCAGGTTTTAGAAGCATTCTTTGGACATGTGTACGGCTCATTCGGAATCTGCTTCTCGATCAGGACTTTTATGGCAGTTTGTGACAGTTTCCGGCCTCTTGCCCGTTTACGGTCAGCTCTGTGTGGTTGCTACGGTTAGTGTACACAAACCAACCAGCCGACAGTTTGCAGGGCAGCGGTAGAGATGCACGGCCGAAAGAAAAGAAGGAGAAACACAGCTACTTTCAAACATTAACAAAGACTTGGATATCAACAGGTTTCTGGATATGAGCCGACCACGGCTGCATGTAAACGGGAATATTAGTGGAGTATTAAAGCTATAGTGCGTAGTTTCTGTCTCCCCCATGAGGAACTCTAAGTAAAGACAACACTGTTTGTTGATTTGCGCTAGCAAGCTAACCACAGCCAAGTTAGTGAGCCATTATTGACATTATTTGCGGCCGCTGATTTCATGTAACCCTGATTATCTCTTACCTTTTGATACTGTAAGTGCAGGTGACCATTGTGATCTCAGTATATCCAGACAAATACTTCCATTGCTGTTGATATTAGGGTGGTAAATTTTTGTTGTGAATGCAACCTGTTGAGAAAAAAATAAATAAAACAATTACAGGAAATGTTTGTAATTGTAAAATGCCTGTGAAGTAGGGCTGCACGATATTTTGTTTCATCGTCTACATCGCGATAGTCACATCGCAGGACGTTGCGATGTTGACGCTATAACTTCTTTGCTGCTTGATAGAAAAGTAAACGTTCACCGTTCACCTTTTACATGATTCTTACCGGCCGACCCTTCCCCTTTAAGACAGGTGGTCATGTGACGCAACGTTAGTCCGTGTTTGTTATGGGAAGCGAGGCTCTCTGTGTGTAGAAAAGTAGCAGCTGCCTCTGAAACAGTGATGCACATGCTTTTTCCCTGGGTAGTGAAGCTACAGTAGTCAGTGTTTTATGTTCGCTGCAAAGATAAACTAAATTAATGAATAATATGAATAATTATCACGACGTCTCCCGGCCGTTTTTCACCGCAGAAAGCTGCTACCAGCCAGGCTAAAGTTAATAAAGTTAGCCTAAAGAAACAAGGTGTCTGTCCCAACTAACGTTACGGTTCGGAGCAGCGAAACACCAATCTACAGCAGTGATATAACGTAATATACACTGATTGAAGTGTTCTTGGATACAGTTGCTAGTGCGTGACATGCAGGCTCTGCATGCACAGCCAACCACCAATCACAGTCAATGTTAATCAATTTATCAAACAACCAAGGCTAGGCCCCGCTAGTCGACCACAACCTGACATTTAGAGGAAGCAACATGCATGCATTATTAATATCATTCACTTTAGCCTGGATTGATATTATATGAATACAATGGTGTTATGTGAGTCATGGCATTTTTCCATTACATGGTACCTGCTCGACTCTACTCGCCTTTTTTGGTTTTCCATTATGAAAAAACGTCCCTGGTACCTGCTAACTAGGGCTGCAGCTGCAGCTGCATTGATTAATTGGATAAGAAATACTTTTGTTTTATTGAAGAGCAATAATAAACAATAGTTTGGTTACATTTTCGGAAAAAGCAACATTTTTGCTGCCTACATTGCTAACAATATCATCTCTCAAAAAACTAAACATATGAAGTGCCATATTACATTAAAAAGTAAAATGTTTAAAGAAAACATTTTCTGAAATGACATCAACCTCACACTAAGGCATACATTAAACATACATTAAACATACATTAAACATACATAAACATGACCTGAAGTTGTGCAACTTAACTTTCAGAAGTACAAGTTTCATCCTGAGACTGATGGGCCTATATGTAAATATTAATTATACTCAATCTATTTTAATTTATTATTATTATATTTGATTACAATGCTACACAGCTCTGTTACACTTATGCTAGTAGATCGTTGATCAGCTGTTTCTCCGTGAACAGAGAGAGAGAGAGAGAGAGAGAGAGAGAGAGAGAGAGAGAGAGAGAGAGAGTGGTATGCAACAGTCAGCTGTTTCTCCGACGGGATGGTCGGCTGTTTAGATCAGACCGTGGTCACTGCTACGTATTTTCTTGTCTTTGTTTTTAGTAGTTGGGTGTGTTTGGTGTAGTTTCATCGTCCATACGACTCTGATTTACTTTTGTCGGGTCCACTTCGTGGAATGGATGAGAAATGTTTTCTGTTGAGATGCTGAAGCATCGATGTCGTGATATTATTGTGGTAAGCTAGTTTGGTTTTTCAGTAGACTCACTGTCCAGAGTTTCCGTTTTAATCATGTTTGAACTGATTCCAAACTTCGGACACTTTCTGTCGTTTCCTCCAGCCTGTCTTTTCTCTTAGCCCCTCACTATTTACGCTCTGGCATGTGTCGCCAGCAGACTGAGCAGCGTCTGGTGTGCGACAATAATAACCCTACAGTACCACCTCCGTCGAGGTTCCAAGTGAGCTGAGGCGATACCAAAAGGTGACGTGAAAACCTGCAGACTTCCGATTGGTCGGAGAGAATCGTCACTAATCACTGCGTCATCATTGCTATAGCGACAGACGGGGGGGGGGGTGTCCTGAACAAACCCGCCATTTTGAAATAGTTCAGCCAGCGGCGTTTTTTCTGTTGCCTCCAGCTTCTTTAGAAACTAAATGTGTCTTCTGGCAAACAGCCACATGCTGAGAACCAACAACACACCTTCCACGTTCTGTGTGTGTGTCGCGTGAGGTCACGGCAGTTTCCTGCAGCGGCGCTATGACGACCAGCCACGCTCGCCTCACGAATGAGGCGGTACTAAATCTGCGATGGAAAAAGGAGGACGGGGCACCGCGGCCAAGCCGGTACTAAGCAGTGGGTAAGCGCCATTACTTGCTTTGGTGTTTGTAAAGCATTACAGTTGAACAAAGAATGGTTCACATTGTGGCCGGGTTGGATCAGTGGGTAGAGCAGGCGCACATTTACATAGAGGTTTATGCCTCAACGCAGAAGGTCCAGGGTTTGAGTCCGACCTGTGACGATTTCCTGCATGTCTTCTCCCCCCTCTCTCTCTCCCCTTTCTCACCTAGCTGTCCTGTCCATTAAGGGCGGAAAAAAACAAAAAAAATCTGAAAAATAATGGTTCACATTAAAGATTTCTATGTAGCACACCCCTACAAATTCACCCCAGTAGTCAAGAATGATGTATTATTTCCAAATAGAGCTATTTATGTCATCTTGTAAAACCTAGTCTTTTTTCATATTTATACACACTACCGGTCAAAGGTTTGGGGTCACTTCGAAATTTCCATTCCACTCCATTATAGACAGAATACCAGCTGATCTGAGTGGGTGGCTGATCTTTAATGCAATATCTACATTGCCCATTATCAGCAACCATTCATCCAATGCTCCAAAGGCCCATTCTGTTTACTAATCTGATATCATTTTAAAAGGCTAACTGAGAAAACATTGGAGAACCCTTTTGAAATTATGTAAGCACATAATGTCATCTGAAAACTGCTGCCCTGGTTAAAAAAACAATGCAACTGATCTCAGCTGGTATTCTGTCTGTAATGGAGTGGAATGGAAATTTCTAAGTGACCCCAAACTCTTTTGACCGTTAGAGTGTGTGTGTGTGTGTGTGTGTATATATATATATATATATATATATATATATATATATATATATATATATATATATATGTATATATATATATATATATATATATCTATATATATATATATCTATATCTATATATATCTCACAGGATTTTTTCTCTCTCGCAATGCCAGTTTTTTCCAATATCGTGCAGGCTTACTGTGAAGCCAATTGCCTTTGCTGCAGTAAAAAAAACAATGAGAAGTGTATTGTACATGGTCCTTAACATGTGATGCACAACATGGACCTTTTACTCACTTTGGGAGGTTTGAAGGGGTAATCTGTCGGGAAGTGAATGGTGAGGAAAAACACTCCGCTCTGATAAGGGCTGTCACTCTATTGGGATAAAAATAGAAACAAGATAAGTTAAGACGACAGCAACTTCACTGCTTTTTGCTTCATATTTCAAATTGGGTTAAGATACAGTTTCACTTACCGGACCCATTATTGTCGCCTGCCAATGAAACACTGGGAAGAAGATTAATAAAAGATTCAAAAAATTAGAAAAACAATGTACTGGAAGGAAGGAAATATCTTATATATAAGCTGTAAGGGAGGTTATACATATTAATATCCCACAAGATCAAAGAATCTTCCTGCTAGGAATGATACCGGAAGGAAAAAAATTAAAATATTTACTTTGATTACATTAGCTGTAAAATGTATTAAATGTAAATGTAATACACTCCTGACAATTTATGGTAGGGATAAAATACTATTTAAGTGTATTATTTGCGACGCTGCTGCTGCTCGCCTTGTCTGTACACATGGATGTTTCCCATAAACATAAATATATACTGATTTGATTACAGCAAAGACAACGTCGGCAGTATTGACGGCAAAACGGGCTCCAGAATATTTGGTTCTGTATTGACAGGTGCAATATTAGAAAATCAATAATTATTTATTATTATTATTTTTTTAAATTACATTTATATCTGCATTTATGTCAAAACCTCGAGACTTTCAAACATCAACATGTCATTTATTAATATGTATTTGTGTCAAAATGACATATAAACATACGCATGCACGAGTTTTCGGCGCGGCTCGAGCCGTGCCTGAGACGTGAGTGTCACGCAGGCAGTGTGCTCTAACCTGTTAACATGGGAGCCGAAATAAAAACGGACACGCCACGCAGCTGACACGCTCACGCCACGCAGCCAGTCTGTCGCCGGCCTAAGATTTCAATTTTTTGACTTCAGACGTCACTACGTCTTCTTAGTTTATTTATTTGAAGAGATTTTCTTTCTATTTATATAGTTATTATTCAGGGTTAGGGCTGACTGATTGATTTGGGATTTGTTTTACATATAGAGATGGTCCGATACCATTTTTTGCTTTCCGATTCCGATACCTGAACTTGCGTATCGGCCGATACCGAGTACTGATCCGATACCAGTGTGTTATATATTTTAAGAACTGTATACTATCCCTGTATGGATGTGATGTGATTTCTATCTTTGTTGTCAGTCTGGCTCAGGTTAAACTCTTTGTGAAACATGAATGCCACAGAACGTTCTTTTATTATCCAGTTTGACAGTCAGTTATAACGGAAGAAGAACATAAATAAACTACTTTAACGTAGATTTTCTTTAGGGCTTTATTACGTGGTATCAGATCGTTGCATTAACTCCAGTACTTCCCGATACCGATACCAGCGTTTTAGGCAGTATCGGAGGAGATACCGATACTGGTATCGGTACATCTCTATTTACATATCTTTAACATCTGTTGTTTTGCACATTTCATTTAAATAAAGGAATATTTGTCATTTGTCTGCAGCTCATTCTGTAAAAAAAAAAAATCGTATCATGAACTTAAAATGCTAAAACAAATTGTAGGTTGAGTGCATCCTTATTAATAACACATTAAGCATACACATTTGCAAACCCCTGACGCACAATGACATACTCTACTGATACAATCCTTAAAAGCTGATTTATGGGCACCTGGGTAGCTCATCTGAGGCAAGAGGCTTAAGGCCCGGACACACCAACCCGGTTATCGGCCGTCAGACAGTCTGGCGAGGCCGCCGGTCTTCATTTGGGCCGACTTGACTTGTTGAATCGAAAGGCGGGCAGTCGGACTCAATGGCCAATCTGATTGGTGGAACGCTAACACGGAAATGACTAACGCCTCTCAAAATCTGACGAAAATCTTTTAAACTGACCTTTGTCGATCTGAAATGAAGACAGATTCAGCAACTGCACGGTCTATTTCTCTCTTCAAATGTTTTCAGAAACACGTTTCGGTGAACTCTCTTTATAAAATATGAGATCGTATTCCGAACGAGCCGCCATTATGCTCCATTGTAAAATCCGGGAGCAGCCAGACCCACGTGACGCATGCGTCCAATCAGCTGCCGGTTTTCATTTTTTGGGCGACAATACAGATTAGCGCCGCCTGCTGTTATGGAGACGTATTACGTCTCGCGCAAGCACAGAACGTACGCTCAAGTCGGCGTCGCTTCGGGGTGTTCCGAGGCACTTTTTGGACCTCGGGGAGGCAGACTGCCTTTTCTGCCGAAGGTCGGCCGTCGGGTTGGTGTGTCAGAGCCTTTAGTCCTCAGCGCATCGGCTCATGGTCTTGTCATGTCTTCCCCTTCTCTCTCCCCCCCTTTCCTGTTTATTAAAAGGCTAAAAAAAAATGGCCACAAAATAAAATAAAAAAAGAAGCTGATTTATACAACACAATAAGTTATTAATACATTCATATATTGGTGATTTTAGACCCTTTTAGGGGGGCTTATATCAATTTTAGTAGTTCAAGTCTTTGTTAGTGACAAGGGACAAACAATCACAGGTTCAAAGGGCTTGAAACAGGTTTAATATCCTGTGTCGCTGTCGCCATAACCCCGTCAAGGAAAGGGTTAACAGAAACGTAGTGTTGGCCAATCAGAGGAGGTTGTGCCAGACTCACGCCTTTGGCTGAGTCTCTATCTGATTTGTCAGAGGGAGAGCAGGAGACGGTTGGGGAGTTTAACGTTGGTAGTCCCCAGAGAAGAAGTTGGTCATTTCATGGAGAATGTGACACTGATCTCATTAGGGGCTGAGCCCCCTAAAGGTCTGATCCTAGTATCGCCCCTGCGTTCATACATATTTCCTAACTACTTACAATCTTCCCCGACTGGTCCAGCGGAGCACTGAGCAGGCGGGTCCCTCTGCAGGTCTGACAGCTCCTAAAGGAAAAACAATCACAAACAAATAAATGTTATTTACTGTAAACATTCAGCCATCCAGCGATTGAAGAAGTATTCAGATCCTTTACAAAAAGCAAAAGTACTAATACCACATTGTAAAAATACTCTGTTACAAGTAAAAGTCCTGCAGTGAAAATGTAACTTAAGTAAAAGTCTGTAAGTATCATCAGGAAAATGTACTTAAAGTATTAAAAGTACTCGATGCAGAAAAATCCTCCCATTGTAGAAAGTGTAAAGGATCCAACCAGTTGTGTGTTTAATGGTCTGATCATGTCAGCTGGACTTGTAGGCCGTTATATTGTTGGCTAGTTTACTTTATAATAAAACATATTTTATAGTTTTGTGTGCAGAAATCTTAATTTGTAAAGTAACTAAAGCTGTCAGATTAGCAGAAAGTGGCTGGAAAAGGAAAGGCTCAAGTAACGTCTCAAATGTGTACAGTACTTGAGTACATGTACTTAGTTACATTCCACCACTGGTTTGGTGCATACAATACACATATAAAAAAGGGAATAAACAATACATCAAAGTACTGCAACAATCAAAAACATAAATATTAGGGTTGGGTACCGACACGCGGTGCCAATAGGGCACCGGTTCCGACGTAAACGGTAGTAATGAGACCAAATGAGAACGAAAATTTTGGTTCCTCATTTCGGTGCCTGACTTTTTTATTTTTCAGAAGAATCGCTGCACAGGACGCTACGTTACCGTTAGCTAGTAGCTGGATTAAACCCAATGGTTAAAATGCGGACAGCTTATGTTAAGCGGTGTAAAGTGTGACTGTATTTCCCTGTAGAGGATTCCAGCACCGGGACGTAATAGTCTGACTGCAGCTGCCGTTGTCGGAAAAACAGCCTCTGCGTTTACTTGAAACTCGCCAGCCTTGTGGTGCATTCAAAGTTATTGTTAAATACCCTTTTCCCATTTGGTGCTTGTTTTTGTCGTTTACCAGCAATTTACTGGTGAAATAAGTCATTGTTATAAGTTATTGTTATTACATTATTAATCAATCATTTAATTTGGACCATATGGCCTTAGCAATAAACAAGCCGTTCTTTAATGTCGCCAACTGTCGTTTTGTGCTCCTTTTTTAATATTTTATATTATATACATTATAAATATATTTCGGTTCAGGCACCAGTACCGTTTTAAAAGTATCGATTGAGTACCGGTATCGGAAAAAACCCAAACTAGAGATGGACTGATAGACCGGCCAGTGACCGGAATTGGCCGGTTTTCACGTGCTCGGCCATGACCGGCGACCGGCAGGTCAGTCTGACATATGCCGATTTCATGCCGGTCAACACTACAATTAACTGACAACAGAAGTTGTACGAGTTACAGTTCTCAAGGACGCACGCACACACGGACGCGACAGCACAGTCTCTTTTTCCTTTCTCTCAACTTTTCCGCCGTGTGTCGCGCGTACCCGCTCGCGGTGTGAAGCGTGTGTCCGCGCTATTCTCGCACATGTAGAGAACCTCGTGAATTAACCTGCAACATGTCAGCTGTTTGGAGATTCTTCAGCGTGTGTGCAGAAGATAACAAGTTTGCAATATGCAACACCTGCAAGGAAAGAGTAGGGCGTGGAGGGACGACACCAAAAACCAAAATCACATTTTTTTAGGTGGATATTGGACGTGAAAAGAAGGAAATGGTTCTAACGTTGCTCTTTAGATGTGTGTGAGTTTCCCACACCAGGAGTCATTGATATAGTTCTATTTTATAGTGATCCATTATCTGCTCAAAAAATGTTCTATGTTCTGTGCAAAATGTTCTATTAAAGAAAAGATAGAAAATAAATGTTTGTGTGTGCTGTAAAGAGGTTAGAAAAAATGAAATCGGAATCGGCTAAAATCGGTATCGGCTGGCCTAACTCAAAGAAAACCGGAATCGGCCTAGAAAGTTGTAATCGGTGCATCTCTAACCCAAACGATACCCTAACCCTAATAAATATAGAAGACACTATAACAAACTGTCACTGTTTTAAAAAGGAAAACAAGGCTGCACGGTTTAGTGCCAGGTGTGCAAAGCTATCAATCAGGGGATGTACAAAACGTTCCCAGATAGTTCAACAGAAATTAAGCCCGTTATTTAATATCTTTTGAAAAGGAAGCCTATCTATTCTGTTATATAAATACACACCGTGGCCTGCTTCGGTGGCCCATTTGCCTTTCCATATATGGCAACGCTGACACTAGGGTTCAATTTTGGCAACAACAGAGCAGCTGTCATTCAGCGACTAAACCGGTCTTATAATACATCCATGGACTAAACGCATCATCAGCAATACTCTTAGTGACCACCCACAATGATTCAGACAAAAATATTAAACACAAACACAACGTAGCTGTCAAAATAACGGCGCTGTTTAAGTTGTTGTCGATAGCTAACGATACCGTAGCAATGCACCAACAGGGCCAACAGTGGTTCGGTTAGCTCGTCTTTGTCTCTATATTGTTTTAAAAAGGAGCCAAAAACAAAGCAGGTAACACTACGGAAATAATACATACAAGGCAACACATTGGTATGAGCTTCACAGACGGTACCATACTCAGAATACAATATAAGATAGCTAATGTTAGGATATGAAAGAAATCATTCACCCACCTTCTGAATTCTTTTCAACGCCATTGCATCAATGGCTATGCTATGTAGCCTGTCAGCTAACGTTAACAGTTAGCACTTCACTCATACAATTTGGCTTCTGTGGCCGCGTTCTTTCAAATCTCACTTTACGTATAATCAGGATATCGCGTCTGACATATAACAGGCTTTGGGTTTATGGTTTCAAGTTCAATCTAAGCGTCAAAGTGTGTGTTAAATCTTGATCTTTCGTTCGCTTGCAACAGAACAACCGAGATATTTTGCTGTCTCTCCTCTCGTCTCTCTTGGTTCCAGGCAAACAGGTTTTGGTAATATCGCGAGACCGTTCGAACAAATCATGTATTGACAATTGCAACATGATTACAACATCCATGCCAGTAGCTAGAAATAGCCTACATTTTTATTTTGTTGACAGTTTTGACACGATCCACTTCACAATATCAGAGTTTATTATTAGTTTATTAGGGCAGATAATTACAATGAATATTTCTACAAAACAACTGCTACTTTTTGAAAATGAAATGTTATCACTTTGTTCACGTGATGTGCGTCTCTGACATTTGCAGATTCCTGCCTATTTTTTAGCTGTGGCCACCAACTCTGTCTCTTCAAGTGTGCCCCTTTATCACATGCTGCCTTCAATTGAAGAGTTTTTTATTTTTTATTTAGGCTATATTTAAAGATATCAATGCATCATCCTGAACCTCAACTCTACAGCACTAACATTTGATATAGGAATGCAGTGTTGTAACAAAAGGGTAATACATGGCCTCAAACATATTCAGTATATGATTTCAACATAAAAAATGAGCCCAGGTGTCCACAAGATGTCACTATTTGAAAAGAGCAAAAACACACACACAGAGGAAAGGCATGGCCAGAATTATGTACAGCTTTGACTGCCCGGAAAACCTTTTATGCAAGATCAACAGTGTCATTAACCAAGTGAAACGCTCATAAGTAAATTCATTCATTTACATTTTCGTTGTTGAATTCATTTGCTCAAGCTCAAAAGGGCATGACAATGGAGCAGCAGAGTACAATGGCGCCAAACACGTGTATTATTCACGCGTACATATAGGAATAAAGAAAAAGACTATGGAATTGTTCATTCAATACCAATCATTGTAAAGCCATATTCATCTGAGTCAGCTGCATGCTCCAGTTTCTGCACAGCCTTGTCTTGGAAAGCCTCATGAGCTTCCTTTTATATGTCTTAAACAAGAGTGAAAAAAGAGCTCTCATTATTTTAGTGAGTACGTATGAATGGGTCGCAGTGTTCATTCTTCTTAAATGGCTGATTCAGTGTCAGGTTGAGGATCCTATCGTCAATGTGACACTGAGAGGGACCATTTTCCTTTGGAAAGCTGAAGATTCCTTCAGATAATATCTTATTGTTTGCTCATCTCTGTGCTCTCAATGACCTGCCTGTCCTTGGGGCCTGTCTGTAATCAGATTCGGCCAGCAGCAGCGGCAGAGGTAGCAGTTTGGGTCTTGTGCAGCAGTGGCCTTGTGTTCTGAGTTTGTCTATTTGGAGAGGACATTAATCAGCATGAGGTTTTCAGACACGGTCAAGCCCACACTTTGTTGGCTTGAAGCCTCAGCTCACAAAGCCTCCCACAGTCACCCCTACTGTAGCTTCCCCTGAAATCTCAAATCACATTGGTTTGCTTGCTACTGTGTACTTTAAAACCTGCAGGGTTCGTAGTGGACCTTCAGTCTGGGTAGGAGCGAGGGGGCTGGCTTCTGGGGCCCCTAATGTTTTCTCCAAAGCCCTGAATCTTTTAAGTTTTTAAATACTACTGTCACGACACAATTGTTTTCCTTTTGGCCGCCAGGCTGAGGTGGCTGTGTGGCTTAACTGCGTCACAGAGCTTGGAATTAGGACAACCTCGCAGTACTTTGAGTTCAAAATCCAAAATGGCTACCCCGCGTATCAACAGCTGTGAAAGCTGTAATTAACATGCAGTAAATAGCACTTCCGTCTTATTTGTGTCTCACTAAATCAGTCGTACACACAGTCCTGTCCAACTTCTATCTGTGTACATGTTGTTACGCTGTTTGTATGCACAAAAACAGCGTAATGCGTTGTTTACTACGGGTATTGCTAACAATGGCTAACCTAGCTAGAGCTAATGAAAACAATGAAAAATCTGACTTGTAAATGGAACGCGTTCATCTCGGGCGTGACGTCATTCGCAGCTCCGGCTTCCGACTTCACTATTACAAAAGCGGAGGTGAAGCAGACTAAGATTGAGTCAGGGGAGAAGGGGCAGGTGTTGCTGAGTGTCAAGTTTTTTTCCGGTTTCCCCACCAAGTTGTGTTAATGTTAGTCTCGCTTTGCCAGACCCTCCTCCAAAGCGCTCTGGAGGAGGGTCTGGCTACTCCACACAGCATTCTGGGATGGGAGGAAAACGTGCTCTGGTTTATTGGCATTTCTTTAAACCAATCACAATCGTCTTGCCGCTGCTAAATAGCCTCTGGAAGGAACTTGTTTTGGTGGAACATGTGTACGTTCAAAAGTAGTTTTAGTCGTACAACAGAAAACTCAGATTGGACAGATAGTCTAGCTAGCTGTCTGGATTTACCCTGCAGAGATCTGAGGAGCAGTTAACCTTAGTCCTCACAAATCCACCTTAGTTTAAAATTCCAACACAAAGAAAGCCCAAAGCAATGGATATCCGGCCTAAATTAACACTAAATGAGTCCTGTTTATTTATTAATGCTTTACGATGTCAGTTTGTGCTTAGTTTGTTAATGCTGTTCTAAAAGAAAATAATGTTAATTGTAGTAAGTAAGGTCACATTAGCTGCTACATTGAAGCGATGCCAATTCAACACTACCGTATCCACCACTACCCCACTACCAATCCCAGAAGTGGAACGTCAAGGATATAGACTATGTTAATGTTAATGTCCGCGTCTCTCCAAATGAACTGTCAACATTCTAAACATAACTAAGTAGTTTTTGTGACCATTTCACAACTTTCAAGTTGAAAACCGCAATCTGTACGTTTAAAACCGTGACGGGCGTTCTCTGGTTTAGATATGAGGACAGAAAATGCTCCTGTGGGTCGCATTACAGGGTATACAAACAAACGAGAGAAGCATAACCCCGGATCCCCCTTAGCTTTGGGCTGAGCCCTGAATGTTTACTGGCTCCGCCCCTGCCTTTCAGTTACGGCGTGAAGCAATAAGGAAGCAATGTGGTGGTTTCTTTAAGGCAACATATCATTGACCTGTATGGGGAATTTCCAGCAGAAGTTGAGTTTTTAGTTACAGGACCGGTGCCCCAAGTTCCAAATTGATGTATGAGCCGAAGTGTGAGTGTGTCAAAGCCGGGATGATATGGGTGGGGTGGGGGTGGCAGTTTAGTTGACCTGTCTCATGAGGAATATAGCCTATAGTGCTGTTATTTGAAACCACAGACTCAACAGACTCCAGTGATCTGTCTTCTTTGGTCACATGAATCATCAGTACAAGACATCGTATAACAGAAAACATTCCACTTATTGTGTCAATTACGCTCAAGTTGCGCCTGAGCTTAAGTTTATTCCTCTCGGTGGCACTTTTCCCATGGTTGCCATGACAAAGCACATATGCTCACTGTGTCATTTTCGAAAATTAACTTAAATGGATGTTGCTAATGTCTGAATTATCCAATAAAAGCACAGCCAATTAATGCAGAGCACAAGCTGGGCTCTCAGTTCCCAGAGGTGTTCTACCTTCGGTCAGTGTATTAGCTTTCTGAGGGCTCTCTTATGGAACAAAGATCCATTGTTTCGCACACTAAGAGATATTTGTTCACTCCTTGTATCAATGGTCTTGATTTGATTATACACTCAGGCAATATGTGCAAGCAGTGCTCATGTTTGCAGTGAAGTCAGCACTATGCACAATCAAATAATTCTTGAGCTAAGCAACTGGAAAAAGGGTCATTATGTGTGGAGCAATCAGTGTTTCATGGCTCATTTCCTTAGCTGTGATTTGATTTTGCTTGTCAGTGTTAAGGTGGCCTTTGACCTAGAACATCTCTGGATTGTTCCTCAAATCGTCCTTTTGCTTTTGTGGGTATCAGTATTAGTGTTTTCTTAACTTGGATCAATAAATAAAAGTCTATTATAAGAGTTTTCTGTAGCTTCTTCTCGTGTTTCAGGCATTAAAACACGCTGGTACACGACTACATGTTTCTTTTGGCTTACCGGGTTCAAATGATGCAATCATATAAACATTTATAGCTTCAAGGATGTGCTTATTAAATGGTATTATATGCTTTAACTGTGGCCGTAGAGTACTCTGCAGGTTTTATGGGCCTAATTGCAGAGCTGGTTACGGGATGTCTCATTTACAAGCAGGGGTCCACAAAAATAATACTTCATTTTAGTGTTTTCAGAAACCAAGCCTGTTAAAAGTGGCAGGCTGAGTGATGACTTGTTTGTTTGGATTCATTTTCAACATACAGAAACTAATTTTGAAGAATGGTCCCTTTCAAAAAAGCATCTTGAGGGTAGGAATAAATGACCTATATCGTCATATGGTATGGAGGACTTGTTGCTGCATCAGATTTAAAGTTTATTACATGTTTTGCATTTTAATATTCAGGCTTTTCTCAGGAAAAATTGATACATATAGCTACACAAAGTAAAGCATTGTAATTCATATTCACAGACAATGCACACTAATAATACATAAAAGTAAAATGTGCCAGAATTAGCCTGGAGGCTATTTTACATCTGCTGTGCCTGGACTGGTGGTAAGAGGTCACCCTAAAAAAAGATGAAACGATTAAGAAATCAATAATACATACAAATTTGGCCCTATACAATACAAGTTGATAATACTAATGCTAAAACACAACAACAACATAAAAACAAGAACAGTTGGTTAAGATCAACACACACAGCTGAACTGTCAGACCAGATAACAAACAAGGCACAATAGCACAGAAAAACAGCAAACATTTTGGTCGACGTGCACGAAAACGACATTGTTGGAACAGTAGTCTCGCATTGCCAGACCGCCGCAGAGGAGGGTCTGGCTAGTCCACACAGCATTCTGGGATGGGAGAAAAACGTGCTCTGGTTTATTGGCATTTCTTTAAACCAATCACAATCGTCTTGGGCAACGGCGCCTCTGCTAAATAGCCTCGGGAAGGAACTTGTTTTGATGTGTACGTTCAAAAGTAGTTTTAGTCACGCGAGAGAAAACTCCGATTGGACAGATAGTCTAGCTAGCTGTCTGGATTTACCCTGCAGAGATCTGAGGAGCAGTTAACCATAGTCCTCACAAATCCAAAGGTCCTGACACACCAACCCGATTATCAGCCGTCGAACAGTTTGGCGAGGTCGATGACTGGAGTCTGTTTTCCGTGCCGTCGTCAGTCGGAGGAGCCGTCGGCTTTAATTTGGGCCGATTTGACTTGTTGAACCGGCCAGTGGGCAGTCGGACTCAATGACCAATCTGATTGGTGGAGTGCTAGCCCTTGACTAGCGAATCAGTGCACTTATGTTAAAACACTTACCGGAAATGACGAGTGGGATGAGCGTGACGAAATCTGACGAAATTTTTTCAAACTGACCTTTGTCGATCAAAAAAACAGACAGATTCAGCAACTGCATGGCCTATTTCTCTCTTAAAATGTTTTCAGAAACACGTTAGTTTCGGTGAACTATTTTCTTAAAATAAGAGATCGTATTCCGAATGAGCCGCCAATATGGTCGGCTTTGAAATTCGGGAGAAGCCAGACCCACGTGTCGCGTTCGTCATTTCCGGTTTTCATTTTTTGGGCGACAATACAGATTAGCGCTGCCTGCTGTTACCCTGACATATGACGTCTCGCGCACTTTTTTTTACCTCGGGGAGCCGACTGATCAGTCCAACTGCCTTTTCTGCCGACGGTCGGCCATCGGGTTGGTGTGTCAGAGTCTTAAGGGAACGGACATCCGGCCGAAATGAGGGACATCCGGTGGAATATCTGGGGGCCCCTGAACAATCCTGGAAATGAAACGTCTTCGATATAGACTACTGGGACAGTAACAAGCAACAGAAGATTTTCCTTACTGTACAATAGTGAAACAGACAACCACACAGGCAGAGCACAAAGAAACACAGACAAGGCAGAGCAGGAGAGATTCTACGTATTTATTGCTGTGTCTCCTGAGAGTCCGTGATCTTTTTTCTAATCTTAACTAGTTGTTTTGGTGCCTGAACTTAACTGTCGTAGCATGACACTCACTTTTTGTCAGATAAACTCAACTGTAACGGCCCCTGAAAGGACCATATCTCACGGCAGGGCTGTAGTACTTGAGTCTGAGACTTTTTTTGTATATTTGTTGGTATTTGGACTCGGCCATCGGACTCGCCAAATATTGTAGTTGGTCCCGACCGAGTCCAGCACTATGTGCTTTTTTTCTAAAGTAACTTCCTCCTTTAAAACAATACCATTGATGAAATGGGTGGTTCAGAAAACAGCTATTAGTTTAATTCAAAATCCATCTAGAACGGGCGTTGAGATTGGTCGCCTGGTACACGCCGGGCTGCATCATATACCTCAATCATCAGGCATCAATCATTTTCAGGATTCTTTTTTTCTGTCTCCGCCTTGACTGTCCCTTATTTGGACTTGGTCTTGACTTGGACTTGAACCTCGTTGGACTCGGTCTTGACTTGGACTTGAACCTCTTTGGACTCAGTCTTGACTCGATCTCGACTAGTCCTGGTCTTGGACTGAATAAAGGTGGACTTGACTACAGCTCTGTCTCACGGTGCTCTGTAGCCGGCTCACAGTCACCTTTTCTTGGCTAAATTTACCTGTATAGGCCGCTAAACTGTGACCGGTCGTCACGTTAAAGGCTGGCGGTCGCTGTAATTGTTAGGATATCATACCAATTCATTCATTCATTCAACCTTTCTTTATACTGGAGAGATCATTGAGCTGCTGCACTCATTTACAATGACGTCGAGTCAGTTACAAAGACAAAGAAAACGACACAGAAAAAAGAAGCGACACCATCATAAGAACACAGAAAGACACTACAACTTTCTGAAATGGAAAAACAATGTGATAAACAGATCAGGACAATTGGGATGCAGAAGAAATACAACTATACTGTAAACCCCAATTTTGTTTCTAATTAAACTTACGAGTGATCATTACTTATACTTTTATGTTTTGTAAAAATCTGCTATCATTACCAAACAGCATTAGTTGTTTGTACTATTTAGCTGAAAGATTCATTGCACTAATCAGGTTTAGCAGAGATAACTTTGAATTTTTACTTTCATAAGAAAGGGGAGGGGGCTAATTCAAAAACCTGCCTAGTCACGTGACAAGACCAGCGTCTTGTAATGTGTGTCCAAAGGGCTCTAAACCTGGCGGGACGAGCAGCACAGGCATCGGCAGCAGACGGTACCCTGACCAGGAAGCAACCTTACTCCAAGTGGAATGGTTAATATAGTATGTAAAATAACTATTGTAGCCTAGTTATCTTTGTGCGCATTTTTAATACCCAAAAGCTTGCAGATGATTTGTTGACGCAGTTTTTTTTCTGTCTAATGTTACTGTTTGAACCTGTGCATGGTGTTAATACGTGCTTATTGCTAACAATAGCTAGCTACTCAAAACAGTGTCAGCTGAATGTTAAAGTTAGCTTAGTGTTAACAGTCTGAGGACGGCTCACATACCGGCAAGTAAGCTTGACTATATCATTTATATAACCGCCATTTTACGCAATAGAAAAGCGATTCAACCGCTGTCGGGGGAAAGGCGTGTAGCAGGCGCTGTGGAGGCGTTTACGATGTGGACACCGCTAGCTGCTTGCGGCACATTGATCCACTTGACCCGTCCTTGGCCGCTCTCTTTTTCCCTCTCACTCACTCTCACACACACGCTTGTTTACATGCGTCATTTCGGTTCTATTGCCTTATTGTATTTAACAGTGACATTGTTGAGCTAAACGTTTTCTTATTTTATATTTTTACAGATCCTTGTGGTGTGAGGATGCTGTGGAAGTGTAAGTATTGTGAGTTCATGTGTGAGAAAGGGGTAACCTTTTAAAACATTATCGGTTAAAACTGTCCCATTTTCCTGCTTACACCAACAATGTGTGTGCACATTCAACTCCATTAATGCACTTATAGTCCACTTAGCAAAGATTCACCAGAAAACCCAGGGTGCACAACTGAGTGAAACTACCTTTCAGTAACCTTTCACTGTCAGTCATGTGGTTTTTCTGCACCCTGCACAGAAGCAGTCTTTCTCACCTGCGCAGTACACATTTACTCTTGTCCTCTTTAAGGAAAACATTGGTATTTTTTAATTTGGGGCATGATGTTTTTTAATTTAAACATCAACATTTCAAATCATATGAAAAGGACATTCATGGATGTTTTTCAGCACTACTTTGCAGATGGCTTAGCTGCCTTGTATAGTTCAGTTGATGTTAGTTCTTTTTTTTTTTTTTTTTTTCTCTGTATTTTTCAGGTGTTCATGGAGTTCAGCAGGATTGTGGGCAAGAACCTCAAGCAGGAATTCTACGAGAGCGTCGACCGGTACAGTCCTCGTCTCCTCGAGTTATTTCGTTCCAAGAGAGGGAATGTTGGACAGTTGTTGACACAGATTTCACAACAGGCCAATGTAGGTCCATACACATTATGTACTTGGCATTGTTTTTCACAGGTTTTGTAAAAACATCATATCACAATGCTACTCTATTAGTTGTATAATTCAATCCAAACATTGCTTGGTTTATTTAAGCTTTCTTATAGATCATTATTTGTTTTCATTTTCGCTGTCTAGCTAACTTGTGGTACTGTGTTTAAATCCCAAAAGACTACAGAGCCAACTGCGATCTGGACACAGGTGCTCAGAGGGCTTCCTATCATCCTTGGGGACAACACCACAAACTTCTTCAAAGCAGGCTTTGTAAGTAAGCTCTTGCTTTCTTATCATTTTCACCATTATTTATTTTTCACCATTACACTCTTATATTGATTAAAGTTGTTTTTCAAATGAGAAATCTAATGTAATGATTGGGCTCTTCTGTTATTCTTTATTTAGGAATCTGATGATTCTTTTCGTGACCTTGACGTTATATATATATATATATATATATAACGTATATATAACGATATATGTATCCCGTATATATATATATATATATATATATATATATATATATATATATATATACGGGATACATTGAGCGTGAAGGTGCTGGGCTCACATCTTCCCAGCATCTCAGTCCAGCCTCCTTGAAAATCATCATTGAGGGATAAGTTGTGATGGACAACATTCAAGAGCTGCCAAAAGCAATGTGCATTCTGTTTGGACTCATGTATGCACTCCATCTTAACAACCCCAAGACTATGAAGCTCACATTTCAGGTCATCCAACCCTGTTAGGCCACACTGACCTAAAGCCGAAGCTACAGACTTTGAAAAATCAGCTCGCAATGTAAAGAGATGTCAAGTCTACTGTAAGAAGTAGCTGTTGACTACAATTATTTTTATTTTTTTTATTTGCCACACCAGTAAAACACTTTCTTACCTGTGGGGTAAACCTTTTTATTTTCTCTTAAACAAGCAGGCGAACAGACACACGTAAAACGCAGACACACACACCCACACACACAACACAGACACGTACAACACCCACACATACGCAACACACACAGACACATACAACACCCACACACACACAACACAGACACATACAACACCCACACACACACAACACAGACACATACAACACCCACACATACACAACACAGACACATACAACACCCACACATACACAACACAGACACATACAACACCCACACACACACAACACAGACACATACAACACCCACACATACACAACACAGACACATACAACACCCACACATACACAACACAGACACATACAACACACCCACACAAACAACACAGACACGTACAACACCCACACATACACAACACAGACACATACAACACCCACACACACAACACAGACACGTACAACACCCACACATACACAACACAGACACATACAACACCCACACATACACAACACAGACACATACAACACCCACACATACACAACACAGACACGTACAACACCCACACACACACAACACAGACACATACAACACACACACACACAACACAGACGCATACACACACACACACATACACAACACAGACACATACAACACCCACACATACACAACACAGACGCATACAACACCCACACATACACAACACAGACACATACAACACCCACACACAACACAGACACATACAACACACACACACACAACACAGACACATACAACACACACACACACACAACACAGACACATACACACACACACACACACACACACACACATGACACATACAACACCCACACATACACAACACAGACACATACAACACCCACACACAACACAGACACATACACACCCACACACACAACACAGACACATACAACACCCACACATACGCAACACACACAGACACATACA
Source organism: Sander vitreus (assembly GCF_031162955.1). Classification (NCBI taxonomy): domain Eukaryota; kingdom Metazoa; phylum Chordata; class Actinopteri; order Perciformes; family Percidae; genus Sander; species Sander vitreus. The sequence goes on from NC_135859.1 coordinate 34,873,151, forward strand.
ACACCCACACACACACAACACAGACACATACAACACCCACACATACACAACACAGACACATACAACACCCACACATACACAACACAGACACATACAACACCCACACATACACAACACAGACACATACAACACCCACACACACACAACACAGACACATACAACACACACACACATACACAACACAGACACATACAACACCCACACACACACAGACACATACACACCCACACACACACAACACAGACACACACACACACACACAACACAGACATACAACACCCACACATACACAACACAGACACATACAACACCCACACATACACAACACAGACACGTACAACACCCACACACACACAACACAGACACATACAACACACACACATACACAACACAGACACATGCATTGCAGCATTTAGAGGTTTTTCCATCCAATTTAATTGAAAACATGTTTTATACCATATTTAAACAAAATCAAAAGCTAATTCAATTAGAGGAAAATACAGTAATTGTAATAAATAATGAGTAGCAATAGCTATAGCTAGCTAGTTTTATCTAATGATTGAGTACACACTACTAATACATATAAATACTAAACTTAAGGTTCCGTGTTAATACAACTCAACATGTTTAGTTTCAGCTTGGGTAAAAAAAAAAGTTTTCGAACGAGTTTTCGACCTATTCATGAGAATGCTACTTCAATACCTCTGAATCATGAAGCAACATTCGTATTCAAATCTCCTGAAGAAAAGGTGTGCCTGGCTGTAACAAAAGTACAAAGATAACATTTAAGATATTTCCCTTTGACCGAGGTCACTAAATATTATCACATTCTGTGACTAAAAGGATACGTCTTTTCTTACATTTTTTAATCTACTTTCTTTGTCCGAGGACATTGTTTCATCCGTTGCTTTCTCTTCATTTGTGCAACAGGCTCAGGTTGCCAGATGATAAGTTTGTATTTAGTCCCACTTTCTATCTGATAGCAGTACCAAGGCGTTTGTTGGTGCTGCCACTGCCTGTCTGTTTCAGGGGAAATCACTCCTTTGTCTTTCAAGGAAGCTCATCAAAACTGGGAAAACCTAAATTTGTCATCAGAAGTCAAACAGCTGGAACGTATTTGATTACGGAGAGCCACCGCTAAACGTGTTAGTCAACACTCCAGACTATACCTATAGGCTCTGGAGACCACTCATTGCAAGAGCAGCACACTAAAATTGTTTTCAGAGCTGTCAATCAACGTTCCAGAGCTGTGGTGCAACGCAGCGACACAGGGCGCTCTGGGGATTGGTCTTTAAGTGCTTAACCCCCCGAAGGATTACTGCTTCTTTATGACTATATGTGTGGTTTGTGCCTGTGCTCCAAATGATGCACATGTGATCAGGGTGGATCAGAGGTGACAGACACAGGGGACTGGATCTGATCTCATTCTTTCTGCTCTCTCTCTCTCTCTCTCTCTAAGAGACACTAACATTAAAATCCTGATAATCAGAGAAGAATTCGAAAAGTAACCCGTAAATCATTTTCGGAAATGATGCATCCATAACTCATGCTCGCTGCTGTTGTAATAACAGCAATGTTTTGTTTTTTTGTATTCAGAAGAACTTAGAGTTAAAAGTTCTGGTTTTACCTGAGTTTCTCCATTTTGTGATACGTTTTTTCAGAATCAGAAAAAGGGTTTATTGCCAAGTAACACTTATAAGGAATTTGCCTCGGTGGTCGGTGCATACATAACCCTAAAGGCTTATGGTTCTGCAGAGGCTCCACGCAGAGCTTTCGCCGTAGCCTACGTAAGTGGCCTGATGTTTATACTTGTGCGATGGCGTGTGCGTCGAGTCGGCGTGTGTGTGTGTGTGTGTGTGTGTGTGTGTGTGTGGGGGGGAAGTGTGTGGTAGAGCGAGGGAGAAGTGAGAGAGATTATCTTCGGAGCGAGTACCGACTCTAGAGTCATAGTGAGAGAAACAAAGTGTCTCCTCTGTTCTTTCTGACCACGGTGGGAAATCTGGAGCAGGAAATGTTAACCCTCTCCTTGATTTCATGTTGTTTATGGAGAAGGAGAACCAGGAAATGAGTCAGGAGGAAATGCAACACTACCAAGCCACGGCCGAGCAAGGTGCATCGCGACGTGTAGTTATATTTTTCGAGAGGTGCACGTCAGGCTACAGCGTAGGGTCTGGCGTAGGTTCGTACCTCCTCGTACGGTTAAGCCCCCTTTAAAAACTTTCCTAAGGGCACCTGGTTAGCTCAGTTGGTAGAGCAGGCGCCCATATATAGAGGTTTACCTCTTGACACAGCAGCCCCAGGTTCAACTCCAACCTGAGGCCCTTTGCTGCATGTCATTCCCCCTCTCTCTCCCCTTTCATGTCTAAGCTGTCATATCCAAATAAAGGCCTAACATGCCAATGTTAAATGGCACCAAAAAATGGTAATATTACAGCAGGAGACTGCCCTTCCCCTGAAAATGCCCACATAGGCCGTTTGTTCAAGCAGCAATAACGACCTATATTTAAGTTCATAGTGTTGGCGCCCCCTAGTGGCCGTAGTAGTTATGACAGGAATAGTCTCGCATTGCCAGATCTTCCTCCACAGCGCTGCTGAGGAAGATCTGGCTATAGTCCACACAGCATTTCTGGATGGGAGAAAAACGTGCTCTGGTTTATTGGTATTTCTTTAAACCAATCACAATCGTCTTGGGCGGTGTTTCTGATGTTTCTGGAGTGGTTTACTGGTCTGGCCCACTTGAGATCAAATTAGGGTTATGTGGCCCGTGAACTAAAATGAGTTTGACACCCCTGCACTAAAGCTTTAAATGTTGGCACCCAAACGACTGGATTTGGATTAAAACAGTCCTTGGACACGCACAGGCGTTTCCTGGGTGAAACTCTTTTGTTTTCCCTGGGACGCAAACTCCTCACCCCGGCTTAAAAAAAGCCCTGCGTTTTAGGACACAACCATCCACCCCGAGCTCCTCTATGCACGGACCAGACAATCTTAAAGCAGCAGCAGTCACTGTGGTGTAGCAAAAAATATGTGGAATACATAGGAATTACAATGCACTACTTTTCTCTATGGTTTGGCAATGCGTAGCTATATGTAGGAATGGTTGATGAGTGCAGTCTGAAATCAGCCACCTGTCGTTGGACAGGAGTTCACCGTGCAGAGCGGTTAGTGTCTGTGATTGTGCGAGTAAACGTAAGTGACTGGGACATGGGCGGGGGGGGGGCGTCCATCCTGCTGCACAATAAACTGTTTAAAACTGTTTCCCAGGAGCACCCCTCATGTTCCTGTTGTTGGCTCCATCGCCGCTCACTGGGAAACGTCCTGGTCTCTATTGTCCAGGGGGTCGGGGGGTCACAGGATGCTCCTAAAGGCCCAAAAGGGGAGGTAAGAGGTTGGATAGGGAGGCATGATAAAGAGCTACCCGTCCACCCCCCCCCCATCTCTCCACTCACACACCCTTTAAAAATGAAAAACTTTAAAAATGTTTCTTTTTCCCCCCTCTCTTGTCTCACTGTCTTTCAGTCAAGATGCCAGTCATTATCAAGAGTTTCAGGAAATGAAATTAGGACAATGCTCCGACTGACTGTTGCACATTGAACATCCTGATTAGTTTTTTTTTTTCATGTGTAGAGCTCTGTTCCTTGCGTGCGTTCTTTGCATATCTTTAATGGAGGACTTTGCTTTCCCATACAAAAATGTTAAATTCAATCTGAGCAGCTAACAGAGGGTAAAAGGCGTACCATTAAAGGGAGAAAAAAACAGGAAGAACAGCCAAGAAAGGAGTGGTTGTATTGTATCGTTTTCACCACACTAATGTTATACTTTTACCACAGACGGAGCTTAAACCAGTGGCGATTTTAGACCCTTTTTAGGGGGGTTCAAGCCCCCTTAAATTTCATCTCAGCCCCCCCTAAAAATTATAACAATAAAAACTTTGTTTTTTTAATCAATTTTAGTGCTTAAAGTTAGAGTTTGGGAACTTGTCTGTTAGTGACAAAGGAAACAAACAAACAAACTCTTTGAGCCCCTCCCCTCTGACAGTTCGCTGAGGTCCATCAGGACCGAAACCTCACGCCACATAAACAGTTTTTACCCCTCCGCCACTAGCCTTATCAACAAGGCCCGGAAACCACCCTGACTCTCTCCACACTCCACCTCTGGCTCCTCACGCCACTGTACCTACTCTCAGGGGCCCCATGACAAAAAAAAATCTAATTTAGCCCCCTCTGCGCAGCTGTTGTCACCACATCTCTAGGACCTAACTGTCCCGTCAAAAGCTTTACATAACTCGAATTAAAGGCTTGCAACTGTCTTGCTTCTTGTAGTTCAATACAGTTAATATTGTCTGTATCTTACATGCAGGCTCAGGTAAGCTACTCACTGTTTCCAACTGTCCAGCATCCAGTACAGACAGTAGGTTTTCATTTTATTTCATAATGATCATTATGTGAGAAAATAATTGCTATTAATGTGTTTGAATTTCTGTCATTAATAAATATTTCCTTTTCTTTTTTTGTAATGGTAAAAAGAGCGAGCGAGACAGAGAAATCCCCACAGACTCCCTACAATGATGCTAACTGGCATGTCATTGGACACAATGTTGCTCACCTTCTTCACTGGAACAGGGAGGGGCACAGTTAGGGGGAGACTGGGCTGCTGCTGACTCATCTGTTGTTAAGTCTGCTAAAAGGGGCAGGGACAATGATTTAATATGAATATCTTGCTAAACGTTTCCTGCACTGATTAAATGGTGATTAAATGTAGGCTAACACTAGTCTGTAGCTAGCTAGCTTATTTCACTAAGCCAACAGGTTAATACCACTCACAGACTATTGGCTACCCACCTTTCTTGGAGAAAAACTGGGTTACAGTTTGACACCTTTTCTTTGTCTTTCCTCTCTCTCTTTTCTCTCTTTCCTTTTTTGAAAACCAGATTTTGATTTAACGTTACTTGGTAACACTGTAGTCACTGTAGTTCTGGCGCATCAACTGACTGCAACTAAACACCGTCACTGAGTGCGCTAAGGCAGGACCAAACCATTTCATGCAGATACAGGGGGGTGGTCGCCGGTCAATATGGATGTTTACTTTTTGGTCAATGGGGATATTTAACGTTTAAAAAAACGTAAAAACAACACTTTTTCAAGGCACTGTATCCGTGTCACATTCTCATTAGGAGCTGAACCCCCTAAAGGTCTGATCCCAGAATCGCCCCTGGCTTAAACACTGGCTGAGACTACGGAGCAGATCCATACTTCTGATTGCACTGACCTTTTAAAACAGACTAGCACACAAACAGCCACGTAAATGCTGTTTGTGCAGCCCGATTAAATATGTCGCCTCATAATGACAGCAGGCGTTTATGACAGTTAAACAGAGACACCAGGCTGCCATAATGAAACTTCTTGCGCCTCTCTCTCTCTCTCTCTCTCTCTCTCAAAACAGACAAACAGTCTGATGTGGGTTTCAGTTTCATCTCTGTGTCAAACATCATCCAAGCAATGTTTCCCGATGAAGTTCATTCTTTAAGGTTTTTGAGCAATAGCTTCATTTCTTTTTATTGCACTTGAACTGAAAAGCTTTAGGGCCTGCAGTCCCGTTGCTGCCATGTCTCTGGACCTTCACCTTCACCTTCTTTTTATGGAGCTGAGCTAACTTGGAGCTTTGAACAATATTCCAGATGCTTGTTTGCACTGCATTGTGTCAGCTTATTACAAAGGCATTGCTATCCGCAGCACCTCGACAGCAACTGAAAAGGCTATATATGTCCCCAAAACTTATTTTTCATTTGATGTACAGTATAGTGCAATGAAATGATACTGTTTCTCACATTCATAGCTTAAAATAACACTAGGGATGTATGATGCATCTTGAATCGGTTAAAAATCAATATAAATGTGTGAAATTTTCTTTTGATTTCACTTATTTGGGATGAAAAAATATTGTTTTATGTTATTTAGGGATGTAACAATACACTCAACCCCCGAGTCGATACGGTTTAACCCTTGTGTTGTCTGCTGGTCGACCATGCACTTGTTGTCCTTCTGGGTCCAAATTAACACTTTTTTGGACCGTCTTTTTTATATTTTTGACACATTTTCTGACGTTTTTGTCACTTTTTTGGTCACTTTTTTCAATGTTTTTGTCATTTTTTCCACATTTTCGATGCTATTTTTCACTGACACCGACTTATTACCAATAGTTTTACATCTATTTTTGGAATTCATGGTCAATAAATATCCTTATTAACCTAATTCTGAAATGATTTTGACTAATGTTAAAGGACTGTATGTTGGTGGAGAATCACAGACGTGTGTCAGTCAAAGTTTAGTCAGGTTTTGAAACTATTTCCATCCATCCATCTTCGTCCGCTTATCCAGTATCGGGTTGCGGGGGGAGCAGCTCCAGCAGGGGACCCCAAACTTCCCTTTCCCGAGCCACATTAACCAGCTCCGACTGGGGGATCCCTAGGCGTTCCCAGCCCAGGTTGGAGCTATAATCCCTCCACCTAGTCCTGGGTCTCCCCCGAGGCCTCCTTCCAGCTGGATGTGCCTGGAACACCTCCCTAGCGTTTTGAAACTATTTCAATTTTTTCAAATGCTATAAAATTGAATACCCACAATTCAATGAAAGTAGTAATCGAGTAGCCTATTTGCAATTGTATTTCATTTTTTGAGTAATTTGGTTAAAAAGAAACCCATAGTTCTGATATAGAAGTTTTGAGAAAACGTGAGGGTTAAGTTGCCCAGTGTATAAATACGTTCAATACACCAAATACAATCTGTTACACAAAAACTTCTTTTCTCGAAGTTTTTATAAGCATCCAGCCAGAAAGAAGTCATCATAAATAAAGTACATTTTTAGGGATGTAACTCACGATTCGATGCGATTCAGGATTTAAAATGTTTAAGATTATTTTTTGGGTATTTTTAGGCCTTTATTGACAGGACAGCTGAAGACATGAAAGGGGAGAGAGAGGGGGGGGGGGAATGACACGCAGCAAAGGGCCGCAGGTTGGAGGCGAACCTCTATATATGGGCGCCCGCTCTACCAACTGAGCTATCCGGGCGCCCACGGTGTGATTATTTTTTAACAGAATGAGCTGCAGACAAATGGCTGAAAAATACTCCTTCATTACTTCAAACGGTGCAAAAAAACAGATGTGTCCTCTTATCCAAAGGGACACTGAAATTGTATTTTATCTTAAATAACAAATATTAAATAAAAGAATTATAATAAGATTTCTAAAACAAATCCCACATTAAATAACTAAATAAATAGAAAGAAATATCTTCAAATAAGTAAACTAAGAAGACGTGGTGACGTCTGAAGTCTAACTAGTGAAATCTGAGGTAGATTACGCTCTAGGACGTTTAAAAACGGCATTCATTCATCTTTACACACGTATATCCATTTTTAAACCGATTCACGATGCATCGTTACATCCCTACGTGTAATGGAATATTTACCTTTCAAGGTAGCAGAGTAAAAGTATTAAAAAGTACCTCAAAATTGTGCTCAAGCACAATAGCACAGTAAAAGTACCTGTTACATTCCTCCGCTGCGTGATTGTGGTTTGCCATTGTTCTTCGCCTTGTTGTTGTGTGTGCGAAGACTCGTAGTGTCTGATGTAAGATGAGAAGTTAATGAAGGTAACGTGAGAGACAAAAGGTGCAGCACTCGGCCATCTTCATTTTCCAACCACGTGCAATTATGAATATAAGGCTCACAGCTCGAGTTACGTGTTATGAATCTTCACTGGAGGCCTGGCCCTCACCTCGTCTTGCCCTGTCATATCGGGTTAGGAGTTACACCGGAGCGGTGGACGTGACAGCTGGAAATGATTCAGGCTCTCCGGATAGTTTGTTTTTTTAGATGGCGCTGCAGGGAATGAGCGAGAGACACGTGTGGGTTAGCCTTTAGCTGTGGTGTGCCTCATGGTGATTAAACTGTTACTGTGAATCATATCTCTGAACACATCTGCAGTTCCCTGTTAGTATGACTGGCTGATCTGAGTTGTCCAGGTATCAACAAGTCCTCCAAATCATTAGATGATTAGATTAGATTAGATTCAACTTTATTGTCATTCTGTACAAAGACAACGAAATGCAGTTTGCGTCCAACCAGAAGTGCAAAAAGAGCAGAAAAATGCAATGTGATATACAAAGTGTAGACAGGTATAGAGAAGGTGATGCATAGACAGGACAAGAAATATAGTGCAGTGTAGACAGTAGTATATAGTTGGTTTACAGAAGGTGGTTTAGAGTAATATAAATTAAATATAAATATGTGCAGTGTATTAGCAGTTACCTTATAAGAGCAGAAATACGACGATTTGGGTCGTTTGTTCCTACCTTCTCATACGACCCACAGGAGCGTTTATGATACTATTGATGTATGATTAACCAGAGAACGTAACGGTCGCTGTTTTGAACGTAAAGGTCGCAATTTTAAAGGCATCTTTAACGTTGTGAAACGGTCGCAGTGTGGTTATGTTTAGGCACCAAAACTACTTAGTTAAGTTAAGAAAAAGATCGTGGTTTGGATTAAAATCAGACGTTACTTCACTTCATAAAAGTTACGCATGTGATGCTGAACGTGACGTTCGTTAAGTCAAAAACTAATTGCAGTTTACTTTAATTTTCAAACGGGACTCAAACTGGGCTGTCCTAGGAGAAAGTCCTGTGTTTGTTTTTGCTCTTAAGGCAGATTTATAATAGTACTTAGGCTCCACGCAGAGCGGACGCCGTAGCCTACGTAAGTGGCCTACGCCGTTGTGACAGTGGTGTAGTCTACGTGATACGCAGGTATACGCAGTATACCCACTAAGAAAGCTCCAGGATTTCATAAACCCACTTAAAAATGCCCAGTGACACGCAACAACTTCCTATCCATTATCTTTTTGATATATTTTGAATTGTCATATGTGTTCTTTTTCTTCGCATAGGCTAAATAAAGGTATTTCCACCGTAAATTGGTGCATTAAAGTGTATCCAGATGCAGAAGATGAAGTTGCTGACGCTAAAAACTTCCCTGGGGGAGGACACCCAGACCCCCCACTATGATATGCCCCCCCTTCCCCAAAGGCAGATTCTGGCCCATATATATAAGGCCGATATATATATATATATATATATATATATATATATATATATATATATATATATATATATATAGTACAGTATACCCACTACAATACATTAGACTACACGACTGCGTTGTGAGGATTTAGACTTGTGCCCTGATGTGTCTACGTCGTTCTAGCGCATCTCTTTAAGAGAATAGCAGAGCAGGTGTGTGTGTGTGTGTGTGTGTGTGTGTGTGTGTGGGTAGTGTGTGGTTAGTGTGTGGTTGATTGATATAGTGACGGGGATTAGCTGTGAAACGAGTATGGAGACAGAGATGGAGACGGAGATGGAGACAGAGAAACAAAGTGTCTCTCCTTTGCTTTCTGACCGCGGAGAAGGAGAACCTGGAAATGAGTAGGGGGAAATGCAACGCTACCAAGCCACAGCCGAGCGGACCAATCACAGTTGTTGCGATCTGCGTCGCCACGACGTATAGTTACATTTCTAGGGAGGTGCCCATAACGCTACGGCGTAGGGTCTGTATCTACGTGCGTACTCATAGTGTAGATCCAACGCAGAACCATAAATCAAGCTTCATATTTCATCACCTTACTTCCTGCTTTTGTTCCCGTCATAACTACTATGGCCACGAGAGGGCGCTGTCACTACGAATATCAATATAGGTCGTAATTGCTGCTTGAACAAATGACCTATGGGAGCGTTTTTCAGGAGGAGGAAAGTCTCCCAGGTACCCCAGTTATGTGTCACTATCTGACTTAATTAGACTCCTCTCTTGCTGCGCTTTGAGCACTTTGACCTGTTGGGGATTCATTTCCTGGCCTGTTATGTTTCCAAGTCTGCAACTGGGGTTCTTCTGACATAATTTGCGTTCCCACTTCCCAATCCTTCTCAGACGGTGGGGGTGCTTTTCCTTTCTTTATGACCAAATAAATCTAACTGGTGCCAAAGAGGGAAAAAAACATGGGATTAAAATTCCCCTTTTTCGCTGTCTTGAGGAGCCCAGCTGCACTGCGCTGTTTGTTTTCCACAGCGAAGTGCAGCTGCAGAGTTGAGCTTTATAGAGAGGTGGGCCAGAAGCAAAACAGAAATGACTTATTTTCGTTGGCATGTACCTTCCCCGTTCACTGTCTGATAATTGCATTGTGGAATTAAAAAGCAAGACAACAGTCTGGTTAAGATAATCTTAATGTGGTTTAACATGCTTTCTGTTTACATGTTCATCTTCAAGGCATTTTTTTTCCTCACTCGGAGGACTTTTTTTCAACTTTACAGTACAGCTCTTTTTCTCAGAGCTAAATGCTCTGTTCTCACCACAGTCTATTTGTGAAGACACGCTGTACTCGCAGCACTTACTGTATGATGTCGAAGCGCATGAGTGACAACGCAAACAGCGTCTGTTGCCAGACAATGATAATAACCCTGATGGTGTAAAGATGATTTAAGCACTACAGAACAACATGTACAGTGTATTTTTCTTTTTCTTTTTTTCTTTTTTTTTTTAAAGCTACAGTTATTAAACAGACATACAGCAGCTATTTTAACAACCACACGAGCAGCTTTAGTCATTCACACGAGACGGAATGAGTTGCAGAGAAGAGAGCGAGAGGTGTTGCATTTAGAGATACCACAGGAAGAAATGTGGTGCAGCAGGTAAGACATGTCTGTGAGTAATATTATCTAGGCTGTGGCACAGTTCAGGTGATTCTCTGTGAATAACGTCTGGATGTAAATGATTGCCTCGCAGGTTCATGAGAGCTCTCGCTCTCTCTCTCTCTCTCTCTCTCTCTCTCTCTCTCTCTCTCTCTCTCTCTCTCTCGGCTGAATCACTCAATATCTGCCCTAACCTTGGAGAAAAGAGGAGAGCGAGCTGCACTTTTGCTTAATTATCGGACCCATCTCATGCCATTTCTCTTGGATTTCTATTTACTTTTCTGCACAAACAGTCCTCTAAATTCATGTCTATTTTCAGTTCTTGAGAGTCTGGATGTGACTGATCAACATGACTCACTTCCCTGCAAAGAGTACACAACCAGCACAACAAAACGTGGCACATATTTTACCCTTTGAAATAATAACTGCATTCAAAGTGCACGAAAAATAGATCTGTACTTTCCAAAGAAAGCATTTACCACGTCAGAAAAAGAGCACATGTTCCCCAAAGAAGACAGCCCTTACAAATAATTAATCTGACTGATATTTGAACCCAAATCATCACAGATAAAAATCAACCATTTCGTTGGACCTTGTTGTAAAGATCCTATTTTCTCTTATTTTGGCACTTCCTTTCCTCTTTTCCTTTTAACTTACTTCTTTTCCAGGGCCACGTTCAGCCCCGACAAAACGTAGCAATGAGTTTTTAAAAAAAACTGAAACGAGTTTACAGACCTGTCTCTGCTGATTGGGTAACACCTGTGACACAGCCAATAAACCAGAGACGCACCCACCAAACGAAAGAAAACAGAAATCAAAGCAGTTGCACACCGTTTCACACTGTTCGGAGGAAACCTTTATTTCAACCGGGGTCAGCCCTATGTTCCCACATTTCTATGGTTTTTCTTAAAATTAGGGTTAGGGTTATCTGATATTAACCAGATTTAGCTAAAAGCTACAGTACATTCCATCTGTAGTCCATTGCTACTGGATAATAGGTTGGGTGTTATTAGCTACCAAATTGGGAGAAAGGGGGATGAAATCTGATACAAATTTATGAAAAAGGAAATGTGAAAACATGGGGCCTAATTTTGAAAACAATCTTAGAAATGGGGGAACATAGAGCTGTGGGAACATGGGCACACTCCCGTTCAACCAGGAAACCGTAGCAACATGGTGCACATTGTTTTGAGATTGAACGTTCCCCATGTTTTTTTAAGCTTCCACCTGGGGCACATTCAATCTCAAAACGGTGTGCACTGTTTTGCTACGGTTTCCGGGTTGGAAACGACATGTTTCCTCGGAACGGTGTAAAACGGTGTGATCATTCCCAATAAGTAGCAATGTGTATATAGACTTTTGGTAATACACAGTAGAGCTGTAATCGGGACTTAAAAGTCAGGCCCGACAAGGCCCGAGCCCGACAGAATTCAGCCTGAGCCCGAAAAGTACATTTAGATTGACGTCTTTTTAAAAGCCCGAACCCGTTTACAGCCCAACATTATTCGAATGTGCGCACGCACACACACACAGTTATACATTTTTTTTACATAATTTATTCATGTTTAACGGAGGCTATCGGCCACTTGGAAGTTGGAACAAAGAAATAAAATAAGTCCTCCAGAGGCCAGCCTCTGTTTCACCTCCTCAGCATCCATTGTCGCGCTAATCGAAAAGCATCACCTGACCGCTCATTTACCGCGCAAGCCCGAGTCCGGCCCGAGCCCGTGTAAAATGATAGAAATTAAAAATCTTTGCCCGAACCTGACCGAACCCATTGGGTTCGGTCGGGTTCAACGCACCACCATTTGAGTTTAAATAAACATTTTACTACGTTTTGTTGGGGCTGAACGTGCCCCTTGTCACCCCTAATTACATAATTGAGTTCACCTGGTCACTTATTTAAGACTGCACTCCCTCTCAGTTACAGTAATGGATCGGCAGCTGGTAAGATGAGTTGTTTTTGCACTTTAATCACACATCCATGTTAGTTTTAACCACACAGTCTATGGTTTTAACTGACAACTTTATTGTAACCTTGTTCCCTGAAGCTTGGACTTGAGCGTGAGTTCAAATTTGTAAGTTTGTTTTGCCCATGTGTGTTGTGTTGCACTCTTGCACTCATTTGCACCACCATTTAGTGGAAATAAACCTTTGTTAAGTGGACTGACGTTTCCTAGATCATGCGTTCTAGCCGATGACCAGGGCCACGCCGATGACCAGGGCCACGCCGATGACCAGGGCCACGCCGATGACCAGGGCCACGCCGATGCAGATTTCCCGCAAGATTTTAAACCAACATGGCATCTTGACTTTGCGTAAGGGACTGTTGAGTTTTGGGACCTTTAGGCTGAAAAGACTTGACCCTCCCCTCATCAGTAATCATTTTCCTATGACCCTCCAAAATGATTTGAAAAAGAAGCATGACCCTCTTCTTATGTGCTAGCTTGCACTTAGCAAAGAAGTACAGATGCCATTTGATTTTTACAGCCATGACGTACAGGAGTTAACCTCTGCATACTCATCTACACATTCCACTCCTCTGTTATGGTGGGGGGGGGCCATTTCAGGAGATTTACTCACTAACATATTGATATTTTAGCACATAGGTAAAGCTGCAGAAGCTGAACATTATATTCCAAAACATATATGTTTATTTTTAAAGCAGATTTTAAATTACATTGTAACAATTTAACAATTCGCCCTTCTGAAATCCAATCGCGGCACGGCTGTCTGGGAACGCAATAGACGGTGAACAATCAGTGTTGGACCTACAGTCTGTTGAGATGCCTCTCCAATCTCACCATAAAACGTTAAGACACGTTGAGAAAAAAGATCCGTATTTTGCCGCAATCCAATGACACGGAAAAAAGTAATCCACAGCGATCAGTAGATCCACAAACAGAGTCCCGGTGTATCCAGCAAGGCGTCACATTCACCAGCCAGCTCCAAACAGGTGAACGACGCCTCTCCACTTCGCCGTTTAAACAAAGTGGAATAAAACATAGGCTATAAAAGTCAAAATCTACGCAAAACACGCAATCAGTTAGTAAGCTGACATCACATTTCTACACATGGCATTTAGGAAACCTTTATTGCAACGTTGGCACGGCAAGACGTCCAGACTAGTGCAACAGTAATTTTCATTTTTTGCGTCCTGCTGCTCCCATCGTCAACCAGGTAATATTTTTTTTACTAAAGCAGTATATGAAATCAGATGTATTACCTACCACCATTTAGTTGTTTTGTGTTATTTAAGATCTTTATAAAATATCTGGTCATGCCAGATATAATTAATTATTCCACTCATTTTTTAAACAATGCAATTACCCGTTTCAGCCACCAGCAAACTCATGGGTCAGACCCATCTGGTAGCGAAGGAGGGCAGAGACTAAGAGCTACATGAAAGAATATGCACCAAACAAGCCACTTTGAAACGTTGCTTTTTTCATGAATACAAAAGTTGGGTGACCCCCCCTAGACTAAAAAATGTTGGGTGACCCTCCCCTCAACAAAGAATAAAAGCCATGACCCTCCCCTATTTTCCTCCGGTGGTCCATTCCATAAATACCGAACGGTCCCTAAACATACACGCCACTTTCCTAAAGCCAAATGGATCTGTACGCATTTTGAGCTATCCACGTGTATGTCTACGCTGTATACAGTGGATGTAAACATACACACGTGGCGTGTTATCGCGAGAACAACATCACACGCGTGTAGTAAAAAAAAAGAAGAAAAAAAAAGCTTGATAAACACCACACGCTGGACATGATCCCAGCTCTCCTGAGTGAAAGTCCTAAAAGTTTTACCTCTCCACGGACCTCCGTCCATTCATACTACTCGCTACGGCGATAATTCACACGTACTGTAGGTCAACGGAGCCTAAATGGCATTGATAAACACGCTAAAAAACTATTATGCGTCTTGATAACACGCAAAAATGGCATGCGAATTGGCGTGTCATACATACGCTACTTAGTGAGATCAGTCTGTTTAAACAAATGTACACACGAACACCGCTGAAAACTGTAAAAAACTCAATCACAAAAACTGAACCCTCCTCCTTAACAGCTATGTCTCAAGTCTCCTCATTCCTCCTCGTGTTCAGAAATTCCTGTTAAAGTGTATAGACTTTGGTAGGCACGACAAATACAATGCATACACATACAAGCCCCCCGCCTCCCGTGATTGTGCACACACTACCAGCTGTAGACATTCAACTGTGAGGCAGAAATTCTACGGAAGAGAGATTTACGCAGCAACACATAAAGATGATGGTTTCCAGACCCTGTGCATTATTTTAACTGTGTGCTGGACATGGTCATTGTATAGCTAAGGGTAAAAGACAACACTAATAATAAGTAAATCCATGTGAAAAACAAAAGTCCTCATGGACTGGGAATAACATAATCTTCTCCTGTGGATACACACGGACAAAAACTCAGCAAGGACGCTAAAAATATGCAGAAGACTTGTGGTGCAGTTTCCCAAGGCCAGAGAAAGGAAATAGACTGACAGTTTCTCCCTGACCTCTTTACTACCCCCCTGTAACCTCCTAACAACCCCCACGGGGGATCCTGTCTCTATGTGTAAAACAGACAGTCAAAAAAGCATCCTGGAAACTTTAGAGCCACGAAAACAAGGGGACATGAGGAAGTCCAATAAGCTTGTATGTAGAGGGCTCAGTCGGGAGATAATCTCGAGGCCACACAGACTCGGCGCCAAGCCTATAGAGCCCGAAAGCTCGGCGCGCAGCAGAGCAGCGTGGTCATTGTTGTCTTTGGAAAGTAAGCAGCTTCAGTGAGGCCAGTGGTGTGAAAGCCACCGCTCTTCTTGAGTGTCTGCTCCAGACCTTGTTGTTGACATACATGGCAGGTGCAGCTGCTCTTTACAACTGCATCAAGAACCCCCTACACACACACACACACACACACACACACACACACACACACACACACACACACACACACACACACACACACACACCCACACAGCTTGGATTTTACAAGACAGGGTTATATGGACAAAGACAAATCTAATATTTTAGATTCGTCAGGGTAATACTAGTCTGGATCCACGGAAGTACATTTCCAGGAAAAAGCCTGACGTCCGTGTGTTGCCGTTCTCAAAAATGTCACGAGTTTTGAAGAACATTTGGACGGTGCAACAAGTCAGACCTGCTTGGTTCTTTCAGAGAATGATTGTAAAAATTTACAAAGAATATGTTTACGGCATTTCCTCTCTAACTGGGACGTTTGGGGACTGATTGGTGGGATTGCTGTGGACGAAGTACACACGGAGATACACTGGTAAGAGATAATGAGGTTTAACCATGTATCAGCTAATTTAAATAGCTCACGTTACTGTATTGTGTCAACAGTTAACTTCATTTAATATTGTATGTGGAGTTTTCTTTTGCGGGGTGCAAATGTTCCACCAAAACAAGTTCCATCCCGAGACTATTTTGCAGAGCCACCGTGGCTGCGTCCAGAGTTCGTTCGTTGTTTTCCTCCTATCCCAGTATGTATCTGTGGTTAAGCCAGACTTTACTCCATGGCGCTGTGGAGATAAAGGTCTGGCAATGCGAGACTAGGGTAATATGGACAAAGACAAATCTACCATTTTCTTTAATATCTCTGCAACAATCAACGAGGCACTGCTGAGTTAACACAGGGCCCACAGAGATGAAAACAATGGCTGGATTCTTCTGGCTTGAAGATGGCTATGGGAAATGGCAGGGATGCCAGGGCTGATAAGTGACCGAGGGGCTCAAGTTACTTCCAGCTGTCTGCAGCCGTGCATGCCTCAGCGGAGCGTATGGTTCACGCATAATGCAAACCATTTCATTTGCGTAATGCTCATAAAGAAAACAAAAATCTGGAGGACATATTAAATAAAGTCAACAGCCTCTCACTTGAGCAGGGTTTTACATCACAGCAAAGAATCTCCAATCCTCGGAGGAGCGCTGCTATGCGTCCTCAGCTGAGAAAACACAGACGGTTGAAGACTGTGACCTTGCAAGCAAAATGTTAACTGGATCAATAAAACCAGGCGATAGCAGAAAGCCTGAATGCAGCATCTGGTTAGTCTGACTCAAGCGTTATGGACAATTATGGCAGTCACAGAGCTATGCATTGTAAATAGTGTCCATGAGGACTTGTTGGCATTGTTGGCTGTGCTTGTTTTTTTCCTTAAACCATAAAAGTCAGATTTCCATATAGACACAGCAAAATAAAGACTATTTTTGTCTTCTTGTATTTAAAATGATGGGAAATTAAAGTTAATATCAAATAAAGCCTGTAAAAGATTAATAGTACTTTAATACGGGCAGTTTTTTTGTGCTGTAAAGTAAGTTACAATGAAAACTTAGCGCCACAATGCATTAGCATCACCTCAATACCAGTGAGGGCCTCTTCCTGTCCATTTGGAAAATACTTGGAAAGTACATTTTCAAGCTGCAGCACACTCCAAAAGGAGAGTGCTTTTGGCAGGCTTTGATGTCCTCAGAAATAATGCTTCTTAAAAGCATCCTCTGCAATACAGAAAAACATGAACATGTATTTTCAGTCAAGAGGTGTGAGCAACCATGTAAATCCGCGCTGGAGGACTCAGACATGTTTGTCTTTCAAGTCTGATAATGTTGCATCCTTTGCACAAGCCGTATTGCTTTTGCTAAAGGAAAATAATCCATTCACTCATTCATGTTTAAGCCAGTCTTTAGTTTAAGCCAGTGATTCCCAACCAGGGGTACTTAGAAAGATTGTGGAGCAGCTCATCTAATTTTTTAAATTCACCAGCTATAACACCTGAACACATGTATTTTGAACAGGTCGCTAAAAGTAATGAATGCATCAATGGTAGAAATAAACAGCTAAAACTAATGAACTAATCTAACAATTCAGCTAGTTAGCTAAAACTAATGACTTGACAGTTGAAATAGTTAGCTAAAATTCATGAATAAATGGTAGAAATAAATAACTAAAAGTATTGCATAAGCGGCTAAAATAGCTAAAACTACTGACTAAACAGTTCAGACAGTTAGCTAAAACTACTGACTAAACAGTTCAGACAGTTAGCTAAAACTACTGACTAAACAGTTCAAACAGTTAGCTAAAAGTACTGGATAAACGAGTAATGGATAAAAGAACTGGACAGAAATGGTTTAGCCTGATTCAATCTGTGTCTGACTAAATTAAATGTCAAATTCTGATTTTAATCATATAGAAATAAACCCATTTCATTAGCCGTCTTTGAGTGTTTTTTTCTTTCTGCGGATGAACATTTTCTCGACCCTTCAGGAAAAGAATACTTCAAATGCAACAAAATACCAGCGTGAAGGAGAAAAGTCAGCAAGTAAAGTCTTTTATTTTCTCTTCTCTGTGCACAGTTTAGTGTTTCAGTTACACCCTTTAGGCACTAAAAACTGTCATCTAATCATATCCTCACACAGTCTTAAATGCCATATACGCCCACACCAGCCTGGAATGGAGACCTTTCTGTGGATTAAAACGGATATGAGGTTATTTTTGTGAGATCCATGATTGCATGAGGCACTCCCATCCAGACTTAGTGTGATGACTGAGGAGGTGAGTGAATATGGCACAGTGGTGATGCAAAAGAGGTGTGTAAATCCATCTGCAGTGGATCCTGCCCTTTGGTTGAAAGGTTTTCGGTCTTTTAAATCAGTTGATCCCTTGGTGATGTCTGAAAGAAAGTTGGTACACGTTTTATGTTCATATAATGGGGTCATATGGGGGGATTTTCAGGATGATTTAAAATATATATAGGCCTCCAGATATAATGGCTAATGGCAATTATGGAATGATGTAAAACCCTTGAATCAGTTTTTTTTTTATGAAAACATCCACAAGAGAATGTCCTCCCCCGAAAACGATCCCAGTGGTTGGTTGTTTAAGCAGCAATTACGACCTATATTTACGTTTATACTGACGCCATCCGCTAGTGGCCTTAGTAATTATGACGGGAGGAAAGCATGAAGTAAGGTGACGAAGTTTAAGAGCACCAAATTTAAACGTAAGGATGTAGGTTGGGGTGGTGGATAGGTCAAACAAACAGGACCTGGGGTTTCAAGTCCCGTTTAAAAATAAAAGTAAAACGCTACCTTCAACGCCAAGTGCGTAACCTTCAGCAAGTGTCTGATTTTAAAGCTTAAGTGCGTAACTTTTTGATATTAATGAACGTCATTAATGAGTTGATACAAAGCTAATTAACCCTTTTGTTTTCCTCGGGTCAAATTTGACCCATTTTCAATGTTTTTATATCAGAAATATGGGTTTCTCTCAACCAAATTGCCCAAAAATAATAGTTTAAATGGTTTCAAAACAGTATCCTGACTAAACTTTGACATGTACCAGTCTGTGATCCACTCAACATTCTCTGATCTCAACTATTAGTCGAAATAATTCATAATTTCTGCTTTTTTTAACTCAAAAATTAAGCATAATGTCATATAAATTAGGTTTATTGACCATGAATTTAAAGAAATGTCGAAAAAAGTGACAAAAACTTTTAAAAAGTGTCAAAAGCATAGAAAAAAATGTCGAAAAAACATTTCCAAATTGAGTCACCAATCACAACCGGTGAGGCGGGCTTTACACGGTGACGATAGCGCAGCGACGGCAAGCAGCTTTTTGTTTACATTCAACGTGACGGCCACCGAAGCACAGCAACCCGTTGACGCCGCGTTTGGTTGAGGGACTATCCGTTGACGCCGCGATTGGTTGAGGGATTATCCAATTGCACCCAGAGCATTTGAGCAGCGTCCGTTGGTGATGCCCCTTTGGAAATGAGCTGTGAATGAAGCTTGCCCAGACCCACTCTCATTATTAAAAACGTATCTATTTGATGGTGTGGTCCTTGCTAGTGAAAGACGTGTTCAACGTTCTCTGGTTTAGATATGAGGCTGTATGTCCTGTCCCGGCTAGGGGCGCTAATTTATGAAACGCTCCTGTGGGTCGTATTAGAGGGGAGGAACAGAAGACCCGTATCGTCATATGGTTTGGAGGATTAGTTGACCACATCTGTTATAGTTGATTCAGATTAGTTTTGAACAATTTTCTTTTTCCATCTCCCTAAATTCAAACTGTACAAAAAACCCCAAATAGAGACATTGTGGAGGGCTCTTTGGATTAATGAAAGAACACGACTTGAGTACACTTCAAAGACAATCAAGTGAGGGCTAAATCTCCTGAAGTGAGATGGATGGAAGCAGCAGTCGCACACTGTGTGATCTGACGTGTTCGCCGCACACTTTAACTTGTATCATTAGAGAGCTTGTCAGGGCGGGTGTGGCCCTGGCAAGACATGTTGGACACACTGCAGCAGATCAGAGGGAAGACAAGGGAAATGCTTTAACGCCTCTGGAACAGTGAGACGAAAACTTGACGAGGAGATGGGGAATTACTGCTGAATTAGGAACCGCTTTGATTGGAAAGTGATTGACCGATGGTTGGCAAAACATGAAAGGATGACCTTGAATTCTCCAAAGCCAGGATGGATTGGCACACAGCATCTCTCTCTCTCTCTCTCTCTCTCTCTCTCTCTCTCTCTCTCTCTCATACCCTCTGTCTCTTAAACACACACACATAGAATAGAATAGATCTTTATTGTCATATTGTCATGGCACTATACACATAATATCACCTGCAAGCACACAAACAGACACTCTTATAGAAACACACACACACACCACACGTGGAAAAGCATGCAAAATAATACAAACTTTATTTTCGGTCCACCTTTTAAATAAACAATAGTTTACAAAGTGCTTTGACAGAAGCACATATGCAAAGATTAATCGATTAATTGTCAACCAATAGATTAATCGCCATCTATTGACTGACAAATCTGATATTTTAGAGACCAAACAAATCGATTAATGGAGAAAATAATCCACGATAAAAATAAACGTTGTTTGAAGGCCTGATATCCACGCATCATTGTAATAGTGAAAATATACGTTAGGACACTTTTAAAGAACAATAAAAATGACAATGAATAAATAAAAGAAAATGAACACTTGATGGGGTTAAAAAAAAAAAAAAAATGATAAAATGACAACATCACATAAAAGCAAGTCTATAAGAAGTGGTTTAAAAGAAGGCACTGATTCAGCAAAGCCTTGTCTCCGATATCGACACACAGGAGTGCTCCATCTCTGCTTTTTCACTCTCTCTGTCTCTAGCAAGTGAGGGCGGGTGGGGGGGGATGAACACACTGTCACGTACAACAAGCCAGAGTTGAGAGAGCAACTTCAAAGTAAGGCAGATGCAGGGACAGCACCCCCTGAATAAATTTTCTGGCCACCAGTCGATCTGCCCCCAGGCTAGGATTGTGGCTGCTGTTTGCATCTCTCACGACCCCTCATCAACTCCCAGTTAAAAGCAATCCTTGCTCCTAAAAAAAGGTATGCAGTCGTAGAGAGAAAGGAGCGATACGTAGGTACATTTAAAGGACATAAAATCCTATCTCACATGTTGCAGGTATGAAGAAATTATTTTCCATCAAATGCTCCATTGTCACCCACTTTGATGAATAAATCAGCACGAGTGAGGGGCTTCATACCAACAAACAACACAGAACAGACACCTGGAATTTAGCATTGAGTAAATATGTAATAATTATGTTTTCGGGGAGAGAAAGGAGCGAAACGTAGGTACATTGAACAATGGCTGTAACCCTATTATTTCAAACCTCTAATATTGACTGTTGATTTGTGTCTATCCTACTGTCTACTATTATTCCCTTATAATGCCCATATTTAATGCTGGTCTCTAGACTTTATCTTTGCACTAGTGGACTTATTTGCACTATACCAGCATGACACCCACTCTCATAGAGCACCTTACCATGCATACTGAATCACAGGGTCAGTCCCTGCCCTGTCACTGCAAGCCTCTCATGCTTATACATCCCTTAGTACATTCATGTGGATTTTTTTATTAGTATCATATCTTTTATTGTCCATATTATTCATGTGGATTTGTTATTTTATCATCTTGTTTATGATGTATGTGTATGTTGTGTGTGATGTCTTTAAGCTACTGGGATCAATAAAGTATCTATCTATCTATCTATCTATCTATCTATCTATCTTTAAAGGACATAAAATCCTCTCTCATGTGTTGCAGGTATGAAGAAATTATTTTTCATCAAATACTCCATTGTCACCCGCTTTGATGAATAAATCAGCACAACAAGTGAGGGGCTTCATACCAACAAACAACACAGAACAGACACCTGGAATTTATCATTGAGTAAATATGTAATAATTATGTTTTCTGGGGCGCCTGGGTAGCTCAGTTGGTAGAGCACGCACCCATATATAGAGGTTTACTCCTCGGCACAGAGGCTGCGGGTTTCGACTCAGACCTGCGGCCCTTTGCTGCATGTCATTCCCCCTCTTTCTCCCCTTTCATGTCTAAACTGTCCTATAAATACAGGCCTAAAATGCCCAAATAATAATCTTTAATAAAATTGAAGCTAAAAGCCAACAATTAACGTGCTTTATTTTAATGCCTGCAACCATTTTGTAACAAATAAAGGCATCCTTTTGTTTTTCTCACACTGGATTTTTTTTAAATATATTTATCACAGAAGTGTTATATTTCACTGCGCTGCTACAGCTTACTGTGAACAACAGTCTACTCACTGCATGCCAATGGGGCTTAATAGCATACTGCTGAAACTTGTGAGTGTGTGAGAAGTGTCAGTATTTAAGTCAAGTCAAGACATCTTTATTTATAGCCTGTAGCACGTTTAAAACAACAGAAGTTGACCCAAAGGGCTTTCCAGTCGAGGCAGATGGTTTAAGTTCTGCCTTTAAATAGATAAACCACACAAAGATGAAAGCAACAACACAAAATGTAAACTGACATGATAATGGCAAACTCAAGTAAAGAAATAGAAAGTTAGGAGAGAAGGAAATAAAATAAACAACAGATAGAAAGCAGTATAGAGAGGCCAAGTCAAATATTTTGATCCCGTTTGAATTGAGCCATGAATTACACATATGATGTTTGTCGATTTTAACCGATCATTTTGCAAGTCAAGAAAGTCTCAGTTTGTCGTAGGTTTGTTGTAGTACCACTCAGTTTTGTGCCAAAACCGCTCCGTGAACTACATCTCGTCTCACACAATATACGCCACCTTGCCAGCTGCTTGTTGTTGCAGGTAAGATAACGTAACGTGTTGTGGAACAGAGCTAAGCTTAGCTCTGTTCCACAACACGTTACGTTATCTTACCTGCTGTGTTTTATCCAGCGTCTTTTTATCAGCCGGGAAGCGAAAGAACTGGCAAGACCCGTTGGTTTTTTGAGTAACGTTACATCCCGGTACCAAACACAGAAGCATCGCAGCCTCAGCGAGACTGAGACGTCACTTATGCGACTTTGGGCTGAGTACTCTTTCTAGTTTATTACGTATTTTCACAGTCTTATACTTTAACAGTTTTACAACAAACTGCGACTCACTCGACCTGCAAAATTATCTTTTAGACTGACGAACATCATACGTGTAATTTTGGCTCAATCAAAAAATAATTTGTCTTTCCCCGTTCACTACCGTGCATATTTTTTACGAAATAATGTCCCATGATGGTCCACCGGAGGGGGAGGGTCTTCACCTCTCTATAGGGTAAGTCAAGAGGGGACATGACAGAAGCCAAGCAGCCTCAAACTGAACTAAAAGCGAGTGAAAAAAGGTAGCTCTTTAAATTTGATTCAACATTTTAAATTATGGAACATGACTTAATGTGGGACGAGATGCTGTCTAGTGCCGGGGAGCAGCAACAGAAAAAGCACGGTTTTAGAGATGTTCCTGTTCAGCAACTGCTTATGCATGTCATTATTATTTTTCTCTGTGTTGACGTGTTTTAATATTTGATTTCTTTATTAATCTTTCATAAGGCTATGGTGCATGAGCACTGCATAATTGTAATTACACCTGCCGGGACACGGTCCATTACTTGTCTGATATGTGATACGCTGAGGAATTTTGTGCGTAGGAAACTGTACTGTAGCTCAGTGTCAAACTACAGGGTTGCATTACAAATGTCTGTGAATCATTGGGAGAATGAATTCTCTGCATACTGTATTCCAGGGGAAAAAAACAATGATATGTAGCCCTTAGGGCAAATATTCACCTGTGTGCGCATGCAAGTGCAAACATGAGTATCTCTGTGTACGATAAACCCACAACCACCTCGTATGCAATTCAGAGAAGATGCGGTATGCAACTACAGTATGTTGCTTTTAACTGAATACAAATACCACACTGACATACACACACACACACACACACACACACACACTCACACACACACTGACATCCAGGAGGAGTGTGGATCTAATGAGGCCCGTGGAGACTCTGCTGAATTGTCAGTCAACCCTCAGCTTGCTGACACGCAGTCGACAACATCAATGACTTCTTTTTCTCAAACGGGGGAAGCCTGTCGGATTGCATCAGAAGTCTGAGGTCCACTGGACTCGGACTGAGACAGGTGAAGATAGGACGAGGTAAAAAAATGTTCCAAAAAGAGCTTCAGGGACACAAGAGTATAGCAGCTAACTTATGTGTTACACCCTTAGACTGTAAAAATAATGGATGAAGCTTCCGGCCCTTAAACGTGAAGCTCCTTAAAGCTGCATTCTATCTAATTTTGTTTATTAAAAAACAGAAAGAAGTCTGTCTCTATAGAAGTCTATGAAAAAATGAGCCTACTTTTCACTTGATTTATTACCTGAGTAAACATTTTCATAACGAGTTTATGGTCTCAATCGCTAGTTTCAAGTCTTCTTCAATACAGCATGATGTTCATTTAGTAAATGATGGTCCCATTTATTTTAAAATGACAATCAGGACAGAGGCTTAGCGATGCTAACCATGCTAACACTGTGGACATTAAAATAGACCTCAACTTGTGTTTGGGTGTTGTCCGTGTTTTCATCTTAAACTTTGACCCCCGCTGTGTATTTTCACTTCATCAAAGTTAACTGAAACATTTTGGTCGCCTAAAAATGTCTTGTTCTGCCAACCAAGCTAGCTACCTAGCTACCACTAGCGTTAGCTGGTAACTTAAGAGAACGTTTTGCAGATTTTCTGTTCTGGCGTCAATGCAGACTAATGGCACCAGTACCCGGAGGTCCGCCGGTAAATCTCCGCTGGATGACTCGCTTCAGAAGGGTTGAAAATCAGCAACTTTCCCACTTTAGCGTTTAGGTTAGCGCAGCGCCATGAAACCATACATAACACTGGCTTTGCCGCGTCATCCTCCCCAGCTCCACCCTCTCTTCAAAAATCATCACGTAAGGTTACCAAAAACCAAGATGGTGACAAACCAATGTGTGACGTCACGGACGCTGCGTCCGTTATTTTACAGTCTATGGTTACACCCAACTCTGGTTTAAACGTTTAATGCTTTAAGTCATGGTTGTGATTTATGTGCAGGTTACTCGACAGGAACGAACGGACGAAAAAAAAAGTTGTAACCACATCCCTTCCTCCTTCTTCCAAGACTGCTTGCAAAACAGGGCCTCCAATCCTGTTCCTCAAATCAACAATGGGGCCATGTATTTCAGTCTAGAGAGAGAGAGAGAGAGAGAGAGAGAGAGAGAGAGAGAGAGAGAGAGAGAGAGAGAGAGAGAGAGAGAGAGAGAGAGAGAGAGAGAGAGAGAGAGAGAGAGAGAGAGAGAGAGAGAGAGAGAGAGAGAGAGAGAGAGAGAGAGCTGCTGTGACAAGAAAAGGACATCCAGTGGAATAAAACCACCATGAACACAGTCATCTGTGTAATCCTGCACTGACCATCTGCACTGTGCTGATCTCTGTACATAGACACACTCTACAGATACCTTGTTTACACAGTTCTCACTTATATTATTATAACTAATATAATAATAATACTATTAGTATATTACGGCGCCCCTAAAGGGACATGGGATTCTCGTTCTCACAAAAAAACTATTTAGGGCTAGCAAAATTATGCTAACGTTATGTGGCTAAAGACAAGTAAATATTTCACATTCACTGCATGAAATTGTTTAACAGCTACCTTTAAGTTACATTCCTTTCAAGTTTGTTGATGACACTATCAGGAATACCTCCTCTGCTGCAGCCATTCTGATCGGTACTCAGAGAGAGGGGAGGCCTGGATGTTCAGAGGCTTGTTGCCTCCCTCTGTCATGCCTACAGTTGTGCCATAATGGGCCCGTGCTTATCCCAGGTGTTATAGAGCTTTGTCTTTCCCAGGGTATTGTTTCAGGACACGCAGACGTGCAATTTACACGGCAGTGTGTAATTAGGACTTTCTCACTTAATCCTAGTCTGTCATTTTCACACAGATGGAGGCAGTGTGGTCTCTTACAGTATCCTGACAATACAGGAGATATCAGCTGGGCACCACATGATACACTGCTGCTCAAGTTGACTTAAAGGTCCTATATCACACTCATTTTTAGGTTCATACTCGTATTTTGGATTTTTACTTGAACATGTTAACATGCTTTAATGTTAAAAAAACACATCATTTTTCTCAAACTGTCTGTCTGAATATACTTGTAATCACCATCTGTCTGAAACGCTCCGTTTTAGCGCCTGTCTCTTTAAGACCCCCTTCCCTCTCAAAAAAGCCCAGTCTGCTTTGATTGGTCAGCGTTTCCAGGTCTTCCGCACCTGCGCTCTCGGAGTCTCTGCTCCGTCATTGCAGCCGGGAAATGAATGTAACGCCGCTGTATCTACACTTTTTACCTACACATAGCATAGTTGTGACATCACAACCGTACAGAAGTCCAGACGATTCCTTTAAAGGCACTTTTTTTTTAAATGGGCTGTGAGCATATCTCTGTGGATTGAGTATTTACAGTATATATGGGACTGCAACTAAATAATTTTTTTTGATTAATAAAGTTGTTTGGTCTCTAAAATGTCAAAAAAGATTGTGAAAAATGTGGATCAGTGTTTCCTTAAGTCCAAGATGACGTCCTCAAATGTCTTTTTTTGTCCACAACTCAAAGATATTCAGTTTACTGTCACAGAGAGAAGAAACTAGAAACTATTCACATTTAACACGCTGCAATCAGAGACATTTAGCTTATTTTTCATTAAAAAAATGACTCAACACGATTGATCGAATATCAAAATAGTTGCCGATTAATTTAACAGTTGACAACTAATCGATTAATCTTTGCAACCTCGACCTGCTTTAAAATCAAATCAGACATGGAAATGTCTTTTTTTTTTTTTTTTTACAATATGGAACCTTTAAACTATAGAAACATACAATTGTGTTTATTTTCTAAGTCACAACATTGGCTGATTTCTCCAATTTATTCTTGATATATTCTGCAATAATAGAAGAATCATCGTCTTAATGAATACATAATAATGCCATTAATCTGCATCTCTATTTTCTCCATGTGCAAACCTCCACTTTTCTGTTCTGAATGTACTCATTTCCCTGCGTGGTGTGGTGGCTTGAGGGTAAAGAATAGCTGATCTACATGGCGTTGAATGAAGTGTCGGTTTTCAGTGCAAACTCCTCCCCTACGGACGGGGCTGCGCTTTTTCTTCCACTTGAACAACCAAGTAGTTTTTCAGGGCGCATTCCCCGGCAGCAATGTGGAGGGAAAGGGCGACTACATCCAGCTGAACATTTTATTTTTATACGTTTGCATCGTTTTTTCTTTCTTCCTATTTTGTAAACTTTAGCGGTTCTTTTTTTTGGGGGGGGTAAAACAAGCGAGTGCCTGACCCTCTCGTGTTTATTTTTTTCCTGTTATTTTTTATTTTTTTCATAACTCGAGCCATTGTTTTCTCACACATGGATACTAGGAGATGAAATCGGACGTGCGTCTTCTTGTTGCTTTCGCTTGAGTAACCCTCTCGGACTGTGTAGTTTATGTGGTCCCCGGGCTCCGTAGGAGGAGGAGAGAGAGTCCTATTCCTCGGCAGCACAACCAGGAGAGACACGCAGGGGCCACAAGTTGTCCACAGGCTGCGAAAGGCGACCAAACTTTGCCAAGTTGCTGCGCATCCGGCCGCAGACGCCAAACACTCGATATCGATATTTTTCGATCTCTGTCGCGACTTTTAACTGTTGTGGATTATCATCGCGAGGCTCGTCATGGACTACTGGAGCCCGTTCAGAGGATGAAAAGGGTCTTTTAAAAAAAAAATAAACATCGACACTTTCTTGTAGTTATAGTTCACTACTACGGCGGGGACTCGTCTGGACTACACTGTTCTGATAAAAGAAAAAATAGAAAAGAAAAGTCATTTCTTATTGCGGTTGTTTCCCCCTCTCCCTTCTTTTGATATCTAACGTTATTCTGCAAAAATGCCACAGTTGAACGGAGGCGGTGGGGATGATTTGGGGGCCAATGATGAGATGATCTCGTTTAAAGACGAAGGGGAGCCGGAGGAAAAGATATCCGAGAATGTGTCAGCGGAAAGGGATTTAGATGATGTGAAATCCTCCTTAGTGAACGAGTCGGAAAACAACAGCAGCTCGTCGGACTCAGAGGTAAGCACACTGCAAATAGGCTATAAAAGAACCATAGGGACACTTTTATTTTTATATGTGTTCTTTATAATGCACGTTTTTAAATTGCTTTAATTTTTCTATAGGCTACTGTTATGTTTTGCCTGACTTCTGCACTATTTAGTATGTAGGCTATATTGTATACATTAGGCTATCTTTTAAAGGCTAACGTCACTTGTTGTGCATAGCTTAGGCTACATGTTGCACCGTGGGTCGGAGAGAAATGTATTTTGACTCCTCTGTATGCACATAGGGAATTGACAATAACGTTGACTTGATTTGCTTTAATGCTGTTGAAAGTTTCAATAGTTTCTTCCCCTCCTGTGTGTACATTTCTTTCCCTGTCAGCAAGCAGAGAGGCGCCCCCAAACCAGACCCGACTTAGAAAGTTACGAGAAAGCAAGAGACTACTTCAGTGAAGGTAAAAAAAAAAAAAAAAAGACACACACAAACACCCTCGGTAGGCTACTTTGTGTGTGCTTTAGCTAGCATTTATGTATCGCGTTTGTGTCTCTATCAAAACCTGACTTTTCCTCTCTCTCTCCTTCCTTCTGCAGCCCTGAGGAGGCAGCAAGATGGTGGCTTTTTTAAGAGTCCTCACTATCCTGGCTACCCGTTTCTCATGATCCCAGACCTCAGCAACCCATACATATCCAACGGTTCACTGTCTCCGAGTGCAAGAACAGTAAGTGTCCCCTTGTCGTCGACATGTTTCTCTTCGCTCTCTTCCCTTCGTTACAGCCTCTTTCACTCCGTGAAAAACTTTGTTTGGCCGTGCGTTAAAGTTCCCTGTGCACTGCCAGACCGCCATATTCCCTCCGAGTGGCCTCTCAAGGAGTACTAACTACTTCTTTGTTCTTTTTTTTTGGGGATATAAATTTCTCCCTGGCTGCCACCACCCCCTCCCTTTCGACAAGCCTCGCATTTGACAACTTCTCATTCGGCTCAAAGTTCAGACACATTAGCCTTTCTTTGTCATTTTTGAAGGATTTATGGCATTTCCTTGTCGAAAATCCCCTCATACTCATGCTGCATATTGATTGTATAGGCTAGAGCTGCGAAGATTAATCGATTAGTTGTCAATTATTAAATTAATCGCCAACTATTTTGATAATCAAATTAATGGGGTTGAGTCATTTTATTATGAAAAAAAGTAAAATATTCTCTGATGTCAGCTTGTTAAATGTGAATATGTTCTAGTGTCTTCTCTCCTCTGGGACAGTACACTGAATATCTTTTGAGTTGGGGACAAAACAAGACATTTGAGGATGTCGTCCACATTTTCTGACATTTTACACAGCAATCAATCAATCCAGAAACTAATCAACAGATTAATCGATGATGTAAATAAACAGTTGCAGCCCTAAACGTCACTGTAAGTTTCCTATATGGACTTACATTTTGCAGTCTAGAGGCTAGTATTCTTCTAAAATGTATTTTAGAATTGCAAGATATTTTTTAAAGTTGGTCGCTGAATTGCTTTCCATTTAGTACTTGTGTTTGTAATGAAGGCTTTTCTTCAGCATGCAGGGTAGTAACTATCAGCTCTCTAAAACCCTGCAGGCTGTTTGCACACATTTCTCTGCAGAAAATTGAAAAAGAAAACAAAGCTGTCCCTGTAGTCATATCCTACAGTAACAACAACGTAATATCTCGCTCTGACACACACGGGAGGCATTTCACTGCAGTGTCTGTGACAACTGTTGTTCAGAGACTTTTAAATGTCTAGATAAGGTTGACAGTCTTAAGTAAGTGTTGTTGATGCAGAGTTTTTGTGTTTTGTTTAACCAAACTTGTTGCATTGCACCAGCTGTCAGCTGTAAATGCAGCATTGGTTTTCTGCAATTTAATCCATACCTATCACATATTAAACATGCCCATACAACCAGTTAATAAAGCATGGAGACCTTACAATAGTTGGCAATGCTGCAAACATGAGCCACATAAGACAATTCATGATTAAAAAAAATCCAACATTAAGGTCAAAGAACATGTTATAAACATAGTGACGAATACTAGGGCTGAAACTTATGATTATTTTCATTATCAATGAATTGTTTGGTCTACGAAATGTCAGAAAAAAAGGGAAAAAATGTCCATCCCAGTTTCTTAAACTCCAAGTTGATGTCTTTAAATGTCGTGTTGTCCAAAACCCAAAGATATTCAGTTTAATATGATATATAGAACAGAAAAAAGAGCTGGAAATCTCCATATTTATGAGACCGAAAGCAGCATTTTCTGCCATTTTTTGTGTGAAATATTACGCTGACGCTGAATCGATTATCAAAATAGTTGGTGATTATTTTTCTGTCGATTGACTCATCGTTGCAGCTCTATAAGAAAGTTCATGATAAAAAAACAAATCCCACTCTAAGAGGGTATAAACGTAGTGACAACAAATACCGATTCCAAACAAACGTGCGTGATTTTAAGCAATTTAACCAATTGGAATATTTGGAATGCTAACCTACTAAATACAATTGAACTATGCAAACTTCCTTGAAATAATCCCTGCTGGAGAGCTGTGTTCTTTGGAGCTCGTCCATCCCCCAATCCATGTCACATCCCCCCCCCCCCCCCCCAAAAAAAAAAAAAAAACAAGTACTTTCGTTAATGCCTGGCAGGCATCTGACTGAAAAGACGCCTCCCTTTCCCTCCCTTCTCTTCTGTCTCCTTTTCACTGTTCCTGGCCCACTCCCCTCGCCTCCCTCTCTCCACCTTCCATTCAATTAGAAAGGCGTTAGTTGACCATTGTTATTCTGAGCAGTCTTGATGGCTTCATTGGAGGTCTCCGTTGGGGCTCATTAACTAAATGGCTACTCTGGTGATACATAGATTGTCTATCTCGTTGCTTTTGGGCCGGCATAATTTGGCAGGAATGTTGTTCGAGATATGAACATGAAGGAATGCAAAGGCATTGTCGTATTCTGTGCTTTTTCTGAAAGACTTTTAGCAGGAACATTTTTATTTGGGTAGACCTGCAAAGATCAAACGTTCAGTCGACAACTATTTTGATAATCGATTAATAGGTTTGAATCATTTTTTTATGAAAAAATTAAAAAACATTCTCTGATGTCAGCTTGTTAAATGTGAATATTGTTCTAGTTTCTTCTCTCCTCTGGGAAAGTAAACTGAATATCTTTGAGTTGGGGACAAAAACAAGACATTTGAGGACGTCATCTTGGACTTTTTGGGAAACACTGATCCACATTTTTCTGACATTTTATAGACCGAACAACTAATCTATTAATCGAGGAAATAATCGACAGATTAATCGGTCTGGTCTCAGCCCTAGTTTTTTGGTATAATCGAGGAACAAACCGAACACTGAAGAAATTGACACAATTTTCAGCAGCCTATTATCTCGTCTGTGCTTTGTTTTGTCTTGTGTCTCTGGTATGAAAGCCTCTCACTCTTCCTTTTTGTTTTTATGCAGCATAGTAGAGTTGGAAAAAAAATCCGTTGTTCTTGTTACTTGAGGCAAAGTAGCAAATAATTGGAGAGGACTTACGAATTCAGAGGTATAAGCCCCAATATTGGAAAAAGAAAAGAATGAGGTCAACGGGACAGAGTGAGCTGACTGTGTCAATCATCAGCGTTGCAGAAAACATGCAGGCAGACAATGGCCGGCTTACACAGCAGACGTCTTAAAGTCCTCCATATTGCTCTTGGCTTTTAGTGCGAACGCAGTGAGTTTGATTGATGAGGAGAGCTTCGATTTAGCACCTCTTAAGGATCGCATTGGGGGGGGGGGTTGGTTTGTTTACACCTGTGGACGAAGTTCAATACAGTCAGATGATATTTACCAGCCGTTCACACCCACGTCTGACCTGCCATTTCTGCGTGAAACATTACTTTAACGATTATCAGAATAGTTTCAGGCGGTTCTTTTTCTGTCGATCAACTAATCGATGAATCGCTTGGTCTATAAAATGTCGCGAAATAGTGAAAAATGTCTTTTAAAAGTCTTGTTTTGTCAGTCCAAAATCCCAAATATATTAAGTTTAACATAATATAAAACAAAACAAGGCAGGAAATCTCCATATTTGAGAGGCTGAAACAGCATTTTCTGCTATTTCTGTGTGATAATTCATTTTAACGATTAATCCATTGTCAAAATAGTTGATCATTTTTCCGGTCGATTGACTAATCGATCAGTCGACTAATCATCGCAGCTCTAATTGGCTCGCGAGATCAATATTTGTCCACAGGGTAAGCTCATTGGTGTCGTCACCGCTCCCCAAACAGTCCCAGTTTATTGTAGTGTGTGTCTTGGAAGGCCCTGTTGGGTCTGACAGATTTGGTTTGTGTGTGTGTGTGTGTGTGTGTGGTGTTGTTGTTGTTCTTGTGCTGCATGAGACACATAAAAGTTACGGCTCCCAAACCGATTATGGGATTCATGCCAGGTCGATAGAATCCACTTCTTTCTCTTTCAGTTTCATAGCTTTGAGCGTGGTGTAAATATTTCTGTAATTACAGATGGAACACTGTCTTTTTTTTGTTTGTTGTTCTGCATGTGTCTACTTACAACTCCCCCTTCTGGTCTGACATCTTAGTACTTTTCAGGCCTGCTTCCTCTTAGTCGAGTAAGTGACAAAGAGGGGGAACTCGCTTTGTTTTATGTAACGTAAGCACCGCTCTCTCTCTCTCTCTCTCTCTCTCTCTCTCTCTCTCTCTCTCTCTCTCTCTCTCTCTCTCTCTCTCTCTCTCTCTCTCTCTCTCTCTCTCTCTCTCTCTCTCTTTCTCTCTGTTCTTTCTCTAGCTCGCTCCACCACTTTGTTTTATCTAACGTTAGCACCGCTCCACATAGCGCTCTAGGATACTGTAGCAGTAGCTGTTGTTATAGCAACAGAAGACGCTCTCGGCTGCTTTTTGGAACCAAAACGCTGCCGGCTTCTTTTGTGTCATGATTCGATTATCCTGATGCATCACCTCCTCACTATTATTATGCATTACTGCACATGGTTTTCATCAACAAACTCAAGTTATCGGATATGTATGAACTCCCCTTTTCCCTTTTTATTGTATCTGCTGTTAAAAAAGACACTTCCTGAATGTAGCGGAGTCTGAACACAGCAGACAAAAGGCAGAAACAAAAACGCAGCGAGCGGAAAAATCAGCTGTCAACATCAGTAGGCAATAATCCGTTATGGTCTGTCACTGCATCGATGCAGAGTCGTCCACGTCCGCATCGCCATGCATCGATTGCAGCACCCCTACTGCAAACATGAATCGATTAGTAGTCAACTGCTAAATGAATCTGCAGCTATTTTAATAACCAATTAATCAGTTTGAGTCATTTAACTCAACTAAATGTGAATATGTTGTAGTTTCTTCTCTCCTCTGTGACAGTAAACTGAACATCTTTGAGTTGGGGACTAAACAAGACATCTGAGGACGTCATCTTGGGCTTTTTGGGAAACACTGATCCACATTTTTCACTGTTTTCTGACATTTAAGAGACCAAACAACTATATATTATATATATATTTAAAAAAAACTGCTCAAAACTAGATAGGAGGTGTTGCACAAGAGTCACCGAGCAGTGATTTGAATCTGCGATGTGCAACATGATGAAGGATTTGAGGCCCGAGAACTTAAAAATTTGGATGTGGCAACCCTATCATGAGCAATGAGGGACAGGCGTACATGGGATCAGCGCAGAGTTCCCCCCCCCCCCGAGGGGCCGAGCATAACTGATTTAAAGCCTGCTCCGAGCTGACATTCTGCTGTAATCCACTGAGAGCGGAGGAGGAGGTTTTATGTCTGCAGAGATGTTCCACCAGACTTCTGCCTGCTGTGCTGAGCGGGGGCCAGAGAGCTTTTTTCCAGTGGTGGAATGTAACTTAAGTACAGTTACTCCAAATGTGGAGTTGCACTTGTACTTTACTTGAGTCTTTTCTTTTCATGCCACTTTCTACTTCTACTCCGCTACATCTCCAAGAGAAGATTTGTACTTTTTACCCCACTACATTCATCTGTTACAGCTTTAATTACTTTACAAGTTTAGTTTTTTGCACTCTAAACACATGCAGTTTATAAAATCTGATGTTTTATTATAAGTTAAACTACCCAACGATATATAGACCCAACAGCTGACATGATTAGACCATTAAACACACAACAGTTTGGATCGTTTTCAGTTTCTAAAATGGGAGGAGTACTTTTACTTTTAATACTTTAAGTACATTGTCCTGACGATACTTACAGACTTTTACTCAAGTAACATTTTCAGTGCAGGACTTTTACTTGTAACAGAGTATTGCTACAGTGTGGTGTTTATTTTACTTAAGTAAAGGATCTGAATACTTCCTCCACCGGTGTTTTTGTCCCCCTACCAAGTCAGCGTATTGTTTGTCTATTCATTGATGTGATTATCGCCTCATTGTTCCCGTAGTGACAGACTACTGCCGGATTTAATTGGCGAGCAAACCCTGTGCTTGACGCCACCGCTTGTCAGCTTCATCAGCACTTTCAGATAACTCGGCGAGTACATCATCATCATCATCGGCGCCGAGGAGTGAAATGCCTCTTGTGTGTGAGAGGTGGCACGTTAGCGAGAGCGAGGTTAGCCGCACAAATATATCTTCATCAAATACGCAGCGGGACAATCAAACCCTCCCGAGTAGATCTGCATCCAACGATCATTTTCATTGGCGATTAATCGGTGGATTATTGTCTCCGTTAATGGAATAGATGTCTGGTCTCTAAAATGTCAGAAAACAGTGAAAAATGTGGATCAGTGGTTCCCAAAAAAGCCCAAGATGACGTCCTCAAATGCCTCGTTTTGTCCCCAACTCAAAGATATTCAGTTTCCTGTCCCAGAGGAGAGAAGACACTAGAACATATTCACATTTAACAAGCTGACAGCAGAGATTTTGAACTTGTTTCCCATAGAAAATGCATGGCTCGGGGTAGGGCTGCACAGTTAATCATAATTGTATCGAAATCGCAATATGGACTAGTGCAATATCTAAATCTCAAGGGGTGGGGGGTGGGGTCAATATTTGTTAAAAGCTAAATATGTGTAAGTATAAATAAGTCTTGTGGTGCTGCAGAGACGTCCCGGCCTACAAATCCCATCCTACGCACTACAGAAAGCATCTTTGTTTGGTACAGATCCTCGCAAAAAATCACACTATGATCATTTTAATTTTAATATTCTTCAATGAAAATGATAATAACGCAAAAATGAACATTCCCTCCAATATCATGAATCATATCGCAATCGCAATATCAGTCAATATAATCGCTGTTACATATTTTCCTCATATCATGCAGCGTCATCGATCACAATCATAATATTTGAATGTGCCGTTAGCCAATAAAGAAATGAGTGTTACAGGTTTGATGCTTTTAACGTTTTACTTTTTTTGGACGGTTTTGTTTGCATTTGTGACGATTTTTGATGTTTTTTTGGGGTTTTTTTAAACACTTTTTTGACTTTTATTCGATGTTTTTTGAAGTTTTTTTCCCCCCCCGATTTTTTTTTTTTTTTTAAACCTTTTTTCAACGGTGCCAGTAAAAAAAAACAAACAACCTGAAATGACTCAAACCGATTAATGGATTATCAAAATTATAAATATATATAATAAATAGATTCATTTAATAGTTGACAACTAATCGATTCATCTTTGCAGCTCCAAACATATGTAGGAAATGGTTTGTCAGAATCCTTCATTTTCACTTGATTGTAACAGACCTGTGCTGTGAAATGCCAGGGCTCGAGAGAGACACACACACACACACACACACACACACACACGCACACACACACACACGCACACACAGCTGAGCCAATTAAGATAAACATTTGGATGATTATCTCATCTCTTAAGCTACTGCACACATTCAGTTCAGGTTAAATGGAATAACATATACATAGGCATTGAGGAAGGTATGGCTCTACCCAAAATTGGGGGGCAGGGGGCACATTATAACTGATGGGTCTGGGTGTCACAGACACACACACACACACACACACACACACACACACACACACAAAGTAGTTGGCCATTCTCTCAATAGTTGACAACTGATCGATTAATCTTTGCAGCTCTTCTCCCGAGCACGGTTGTTGAGTGGGAGATTGTTTGAGATTGAGATGCGAACCTCAGCTTGTATGAGTCCGAACATGTCGACGGCTACGGTTGCACGCCTCTCTGACTTCTTTTTTTCCGTTCTTTTCTGCTGCTTTCGGTGCTTTAAAAATGTGCAGACAAAGACAAAGTCAACACAGACATTGTCCCGCCGAATAAAAGAGCCTCTCCCTGCATAAGCAAACTGCTGTTTGTGTGGAGGTGTCTTTTCATCAGGTGGCTCACTTTGGCATTTCGCTCGCCTTGCTGCGCATGTGTGTGCGAATGTGCACATGTGCAGCCATGCGTGCCGCACGTTTGTGTGTGTGTAAAGTGTGCGAGTGTCGGGGGGGGTAGGGGGGGGTGAGGGCGGGAGGGTAGGGGAGGAGGGGGGGCGGGGGTTGTTCAGGTGAGGCTCTGTGGATACTTTGCAACAGAGGGAACAGTGTGCAAGGCCTCACATTCTGACAACCCTCAGTGTTGTGTTCCTGAATGTTGAAGCGCACAAATATTTTTTCAACCAAGCGCTGTGTCAACAGAGCTAACATATTTTCGACTAGGTTTGTAGTTTTTTTTAAAAGATTTTTTATTTTTTTTTTCCTTTCAAAGGAAAAACACATCTACATCAATTTTGTGACAGCGTTCAATTAAAAGCAGATTGCGAGCGACCGCAGAAATGCCATCGCTGGCTGAGAGCGCCCGCCTGGAGTGATTCATTTCGGTAATCAACTCAGTGCTAGAGGCTGGAGGAAATTAAATTAAATTTGGCCAAAAATTGGTTTTGAAATATTAGATGAATCGTTATTTAGTTTAAGAAGGAGAGGGGGGAGGGGGCAGATGTTTGGACTGATGTTATGGCACTTTAACGTTTCAAAATGGAAGCATTTTAAGTGATTACAGTTGAAACTGTTGTGTATTTTAGGCAACTGTGTGTCTCAGCAATTACTTTCATGTTACACAGAAATAATCGAGGTCAGGTCTAATTAGTGCAACACAAACCAAAGCAGTACGTAGTGAGGATTATACAACCAGAACTTGTTACAAATGTTCCACTTTGCGTGCCTTTACACTATGTATAAATCCAGAGCTGCAAAGATGAATTGATTAGTTACTATTACAGTGATGGTTCGGAGTAATTTCACCCTAGGCTGCTTTGCACCTTGACCTCGAGCCAAACAACCCCCCCCCATAAGCTTTTTCCCCTTGTTATAACGTTGGTCGAGTTAGCGTTATCAGCTGGTTAGCTTAGTGCAGGCGCTAATGGTTCCACGTATGTGTCTCGTAAATTACCCCACTAATAATGCCTGGAATGACACCAAACTTCTACTGTAGTACAAATAGTTCCTGTACTTATAAAACGAGGCATTAGGAAGTTTGTAACTACACCAGTGTCTACACATCCCTCTACGCATGTGTCTTTGTCGATTTTTTTTTTTCTTCTTTTTTTTCTGCGCCTTTTGACGTTTTTGTGTTTTATTGAATCTTTTCCGACATTTTTGACACTTTTTTTCAACGTTCTTTTATGATTTCTTTTCTCCAAATGCTATTTAATTGAATAAAACACCCAAATTCAATGAAAGAAGTGAACTAATCATTTATTTTACTTGTGAAGAGCGTTATAGAGAACCATCCACGTTAAATTTGGTTAAAAGATAAATTTCTGATATAGAAACTTTCTGAAAATGGAAAATTTGACCCGAGGACAACAGGAGAGTTAATGGAGAAAATATTCATTAGTTGCAGCCCTAATATCAGTAGTAAGATGATAATAATCTGCAGCTTTAGTAGCTCCACATAAATCCTTTCTAATGGAGTCCTACAGGAGCACGCGTGTCGTTTTCAGACCGTCGACGCTCACGCTGACTTCCTAACATCACTTGTAAAGAACCGTGTCAAATGGTGTCAGTCCTGGTCTGTATCCTTCCCTCTCCGGTCTCTGTGGAAAAGCATGAGCTGGCGTCAGTTCCTCCATCTACCCCATGCTCCGCTAGTTCACTACGTTAACCCACCCACCCGCGCGCCCGGCATTACAAATTCTGTTTATAGCGCTCTCTGGCTTCTCCAGCGCGCGGCCCATCAGGAGCATCCTAGCGCCCTTTGAGGAAAGGATATCCAACGTCTTCCACTCTCCCGCCGCAGGCTCCCCGTGTTCAGCGACATCAATGAATCCCTTTGATGTGCCAAGATGAATATGTGTGCAAATGGGTTTTATTTTTTTTTAATCAATGAATGTGTTTTTCTCTTTGGCTGTGTTTGGCCGGCGTTACAGAGCGGCGCAGTTTGGTACATTGCTTCTTCTTTTTTTTTTTTTTTTTTGCCTTGTGAAAATTTGGGCAAAGTTGTGTGTTGAGTTGAGAGACATTGTGGCCAAAGGTGAACATCTCTAACACGCCTGAGTTCACGCCAAAATATTTTTATAGCTTCGAAAAACCGTTTAGAGATGACCACGTCTGGGTGTATTCCAAACAAAAGCAAAACAGTTGCAGAGTTACATATTAAAGCCTTTTCAATAAACAACGAAATCTCAAGCTATTTATAGAGGAAACTGCTGGTCTACACGTGTTCGGTCTCCACTTTCAAACAATCGCAATCCTTGTGTAGTGGATGGTCACTTGAGTCGAGTTATTCAGAGACTCAAAAAACAGAGGAGTCGAGGTTAAAGCAATGGAAATACAAATTCTTGCTATTTCTCATCCTCCACAGCTGCTCATTATCAAAAAAGTCAACGTTTTTGCCACGAAATGAAACTCTGGGTTAGGGTTGCAAAAGGTATACATAAGATAAAGATAATATATACATAAATAAATACATAAAGATCACCCAGTCTGATATTTCAGATAGTGGCCTAAAGCAAAGTAGGCTACACCGTTTTAAACACCTGCTAGTTTTTCTGTTGTATGAACAAGGTAATATTTAACTTTGGTGCTTTTCAGAATGAGACGGCAAAGCTTTAACTGTCCCATTCTTTGTGTAACACCTGCTAGTTTTTGCTAGCTAGCTGTTAGCCTGTGGGATGTAGCTTGATTGAGCATGCTAATGCCAATGGAGGCTGTTTTAATGAATCTATTTCCGTTCATTCTTTATCGTGAAACATTTCTTTTTATAAATTCGTTGTCCACTTTAAAACCTCAAAGTTTGCACACTGCTCACATTGTCGGCTCAAATCTTTTTTTATAGTACCTTTCCCGGTTAGCTAACTTGTTAGCTCGCTATCTCCCCACATGGCACATCCAATGGGGTAAGCCCAACGGGGTAAGCTTCTCCTCACAACGCGTACCTCCTATGGCGCCATTTTGATGCTAACAAGCCATCACCCCCCCCCGTTAGCATCCCATTGACTGCCATTCATTTTGACGACACTTTGACAGAGAATAACTTTACATCTGAAGCGTTTAAAGACTCTATTTGTCCGTTGTTTATTTCTAAAGAAACACGACAACGTATAAAAGGCTCCATTACATTGTACCTCACGTTATGGCTCCGTAGCAGACGTTTTTATAAAAATAGGCTAACGATTGTGTCATAACCACGAGACTTACTGTCTCATAGTAGAGGAGTTACCGTATAGTACAGGAGAAGCTCTCAGGCAGTTTGGACTTCCATCAGCTGTTTAAGTGTAATTACTAATGTTAACTATCATTTTAGTGATCAATAATGAGCCTGTGTCTATGTTATCTCCTTACATATACCTACGCTCTCCGTCTCTGCTAGATTGGGAATGATTGAGATTTCTCTTGGCACAGCTACCAGAAGACTTCCAACTTTCAGACAGGTTGCTCACGTCACATTTACGTCGTCTCTCTCAGTTGGAGGCTGCTCAGTAACGCTCAGCCATCACCGGAAAAGTGCTTCTAATATCCTTCACTGGTCTCCATCCAGAGTCTATGGGGTCGCTGTGTCCATTCTTTTTACTGTCAATGGACACATCACACATTGTAGGCTATGTATTTGACAAATGAATGGATTATGTCTGCTTATGACATAGTCCACACAGCCTGAGCAAATAACCCTTTGTATTTTGTGTTTTTGTCCTGTTAATTCCCATTAATTTTCCTAGTTAATTCACATGGGGAGTTTCCACCTTGAATATTTCTGGAATTCTGCAACCCTAGTCTGGGGGATGGAGATGTGGGAGGGGGAGACACGTATCATGTGTCATGTGAATACCAGCTTAGTCATGTCTGTTCTGTGGTCTTAACCTGGAGCCCCGGTGCAAGAGGGGGGGAGGGATTTATCAGCACAGACTCACTCCCAGGCGACCACAGTCCTGAAACTTTTTCTGATCATGGATTAATCATTTAACTCATAATTGACCCGTAAAAACAAACAAGCTCTCTGCAGCTTCTTCCCTGTGTATA
The DNA here is from genome assembly GCF_031162955.1 of Sander vitreus. Taxonomy (NCBI): domain Eukaryota; kingdom Metazoa; phylum Chordata; class Actinopteri; order Perciformes; family Percidae; genus Sander; species Sander vitreus. The sequence continues at coordinate 34,913,880 of NC_135859.1, forward strand.
TTTTGATTTATGTCAGTCTAAACAAGTGATTTGAAAACATTATAGCTGCAACCAATGATCATTTTGTCAATTAATTGCTTAATCGTTTAGGCTGTAACATATTAGAAAATATTGGAAAACAGCCATTAGATTTTCCAAGTCAAGTTGTCACAGTTATGAAGCTGGAAGCGGTGAACTTGGGTGAGTTTTTGAGTTTCTTATCAATGGACTAGTCGAAGGCATCATTTGAATGAACGCTTCAGTTACGTGTCCACTGGCTACGTCATTTCCACGCTGCAAATTCGTTGTCTCTGTAAGCAGCTGTGCAATGCATTCTGGGAGCGTTGAGGCGACTTTTGAGAAACGTGGCGTCGAGTTGCCTGCTCCTCGTTTGCCATTTGACTCACCGCCTCTCGAGTACTCCCGAAAATTCTTTTCAGCTGACCGTTGTTAAACACATGTTGGTGAACAATTTTTTTTCGAAGCAGGCCGCCATCTTGGTCTGTTTTGAAATGGGATGTCTGGGAGCAGACAGGCCACGAGTGAAAGCAATCGTCCAATCAGGTGTAGCCATTGCGGTTGTAAGAGGGTGGAGCCTGTTTTCTTTGCTTGTCAGTGTTCATTACAGAGAAACTGATACCTGCTAGTGGCGATCCCATCAAGCGTCCAATCCTGGGAAGCGGGGCGATCCCTGCCGTCAGAAATCGCCACTGGTGTCCATACCAGTTCCTGAACAAACCATTCTGTACATAAAATCCATTTTGACAAAAAGAAATTACAACGTAAGCCCCATCCTTGTCTAACGTAGAGTTTATCCTGCATGCCTCTACGACGACAGCCAATCAAAAGCCTTAGTAGATCTTGGTAGAAGCATGCTGCGTGCTTATTGGCTCACTGACTCTGAGATTTACTCCTTAGATATTGAAATTTGGTATTGAATGAGGAGGCATTTGTCGATACTCGATACAAAGGAGGCAATACGGTCTGTGCCTTTAAAAGTATCAAAGTTCTGTATTCAGCCATACTGTTGACACGTAATGTTAGACAGAGGGGGGGGGGAGTTTAATGTGCTGTTGGACTGTCATATATAAGTACACAAGTGTATATATGTAGCCCCCTCATTGCCATAACCACTACTGTTCAGCTCACATAAAGAAATGTTTTCCCCTCTGTAATTGTACCTTAAATGCTTCACTCCATGCTAATAAAACGAGATTGTACAGCAGGAAGAAAAAGAAAAGCTCTAAACAGGGTTTCATCAGTCTGGTATTCCGAGCAGCTGTTTTCAGTTTAAGCACTGTGGGGTGGGGGGGGAGAGGAGAGAGAGAGAGAGAGAGAGGAGAGAGAGAGAGAGATAGAGAGAGAGAGAACTGAGAGAGAGAGAACTGGGGCAGATACGGGTCCTGCTATTCCTTTGCCTGTTATCCCGAGGTGGGCCGGCTTCCAGACCTTGAGGCACTCACTTATCGGAGGGATTCTGTCTCCCACAGAGCACACAGTTTCTCCACCGTAGCCCACAATGCTTTGCCATTCCTTTACAGTAACAGCCCAATCAGCAAACAGCAGGAGGTTATCAGATCTAGCCCATCACTACTACCATAGGCGTAGATTTCTGGGGGGGGGGGGGGGGGGATGCAGGATATGTTCCCCCCACAATACTTAGAGGTAGATTCTGTCCCCCTCTCAAAACATCATCAAAAATAACAGTTCAGGGGGCTCAAAACATGTATCTATCCTTCTTACCTGTAAATGTGTTTCCACATGTTTTCAGACACCCCTATACTGGACCGTACCATTTTTAACCTTTGCACTGCATGTTTATGTTGCAGTGGCAAAAAAAAAAAGCACAGTCCCTGCGTGTCTTTTCTTTCTCTTTCTCCGTCAAAATGAAGCTGCCTTCAAGTGCGGTAGCAAGTGTGGAGATCTATAAACGATCTGACGGAAAACCATAATCGTGTCTACTTGTGCCACACAAATTGTTGCTTAAAATAAAATCCCCAGGACGACCCCCAGATCCCCCGGTTATAAAGTGTCCAGTGTTGAAACAAAACCTACGCCCTTGAGTACTACTAAGAAAGAAAGGTGTTCTCAGTGCACCTGGTCTGCTAAAGGCCACGTCTAACAGTGTGTGCGTCGTATCAGTGAGGTTGTAATGGTCATACTAAATTAAGAAGTGGATGGATATCCGTCTAGAACGAGGTTAGTTGACCGCGAGCAGAGCAGCTGTTCTTCTGGTTGGAGTTATAAATCAGTTTGGCTGCTTCCCACTGACGTTGTCCCTGTTATGGAGCACCGAGTTCGGACCCGGGTCCCCCGACGGACGCGCGTCACGTCAACACACACTGCACCTGCGTACACGTGCGGCACACAGACCGTAACCAGTGTATGCTTGATTTAACTTTGCTTTCATTTGTGTAGATTATTACACTTAACCTGATTGTCCGTCTGCCTATTTCATTGAATTTGAAGTTGCAGCATGGATCTGTCTTTCCCTTTTTAATACCTCTGATTATAGATTAAAACTTAGCATATGCTATAAAAACTTCCAGCTGTAACCGATGATGTAACCGATGAGACTGACATGCCATCTGTAATCTGAATTTAGCCCCGGCTCTAAAAACACAAGTAGAGTGTGTAATGCATCGTATATACATAAATCTCAAAGGGCGCCACAGGGGGATTTTTCCATGTTTTAATACATTTATATAAGCAGGACACATGCTACTTTGGGGTTACTTTTACTCGCTTTGTCTAAAACACAAAAGGGGAAAGGATGAGCTGAAGTCTTACAAGTAAAACCAGTAATAAGAATCCTAGTTTCTTTAGCTGTTATCGTTGCATACTGTACGTAGTACTGGTTTATATTCTACAAAACATAGCCATGTTATCGGTAACATTTCTATAAATGTGTTTATTTGTCCAACAACTTTGGAATTGCCTTATTGGATTAAGTCATGAGTCTGTTTATTTCAAGTCATGCTGATTTAAAACAATTTTTTCGGTTTGGGATAATTGTCGTTCTTTGTTACATATCATACGCATAAGCACCATTTTCCCACGAGATCCGCCTGCTCGTTCTAATATTGCTAAGAGCGTAACCTTTGGGTGCCCCCTGCTTCCCTTAGTTACTCTCATAAACCAATTGTACTTGTTAGGAAGTCACAATGTTCCGCTGAGCAACAAATTTGATTAAAGGCGAGCAAAGTCATCTAAAAATGTGTAGCCTCCTTATCTGGAAGCAGACTCCTCAGGCTCAGGTTACTTTATTGGTACAGTCTAAGAGGCAGGACATCCTTCCAACTTTGTAGACCACCACATACCATGTAACGCACAAAACATTCAAACATATACAACAGACAGTATAACATGGATATAAAAACGGTACATATGCAGACATTCTACAGCTAGTACATGACCAAGGTGCTTGTGCGTTGTGTGCGAGTAATTCTACAGTTTGTTTAGTGATTGCCGCTGGGACAAAACTGCTTTTACATCTTGTGTTTCTACAACCAGGGACTATTAGCCTCCGTCCAGAGGGGAGATACTGGAATTCCCTATTCAAAGGGTGTAGGCTGTTAGAATAAACCCGCAGAAAAGCTTCTGATATCTGTTTACATTTGCCTCGGCAACCGAATGTCACTCTTTCCTGACCTTATCTGCTCAATTTAAAGTTATGAGCTAATGAAATGTTGATACGTTTTGAGTAATGGCCGTGGTGGAGGGCCTTGTGCTCCTCAGTCATAAAGACACTGTGTAGTGATAGAGGGATTCCCCCCTTGGGCCCGTCCTCAGATGACCAGCCTGATTAGACGTCTTTGTTCTGACAGAGTTAATCATTTGATACACTCAGGTTTGTGTCTGTCATTCCTGAAAAAAGTGCGCCAGCGCGAGGTGAACCTTGTTATTGGATGATAGCGATGATGGACGTAGGCGGGTCGGAGCCAGAGCTGCAGAGATTCATCGATTAGTTGTCAACTATTAAATCAATCGCCTAAAACTATTATTACTATAATCAGTTTGAGTTGTTTTTATGAAAAAAAAGTCAAAGTACTCCAGTTTTTACTTTCTCTCATTCAGTTTTGTTTGTGAAAAACAGTATACCTTGGCCTTTGAGTGTAGTTTAGTTTCGTGTCCATTTCATGTACATTGTTTGGAATTTCATTGCCTTATCGTTTGAGTTGTTTTTTTAGCAGGCATCTTGCATCCCATTTCAAGTAGAGCTCTAAAGATATATCAATAGGTTGTCAACTATTTTTGATATTCGATTAATATGTTGTTTTTTTTTTATCGAAAAACCAAGTAAACATTCTCTGATTCCAGCTTGTTAAATGTGAATATGTTCTAGTGTCTTCTCTCCTCTGGGACAGTCATCTTGGGCTTTTTGGGAAACGCAGATCCACATTTTTCACCATTTTCTGTCATTTAAGAGACCACACAACTAACCCATTAATCGAGAAAATAATCAACAGATTAATCGCCAATGAAACCATTTAATAGCTGCAGCCCTAGTTGGATGGCAGCTCCACATAATCCCTCATCCATTTCCATGGCTTTATACCAACCCCCCCCCCCCGACCAAATGTGACTCATTTGCCTCAAATTTTAGAGTAGCTACATTAGAGGGAAAAAAAGATCTAATCAGCCTTATATGACATAGAGTAGGCCAAGGAGCCCTTTTGTTTGATTTGTACATGGCTTGGAGGGGCAGGCTATTGGAAATCCCTGAAGCAGGCTTTAGGGGCAGGTCTGATTCTCGTGTGAAATGGGAAGGCTCTATAGCTCTCGGCTGACTTGACTGGGGCTGTATGGGTGTGTTGGCAGGGGGAGCGCCGGTCATGAATAGGGTCTTTGACTACCTCAGACTTGCCCTGAAAAGGCAGGACAAAGACCCTAGGGCAACGGCTTAGAGCCTCACAGCTGAGCTACAGAATGCTTGGCCCAGTCGTCCTCCCTCCTTGCCTGATTTAAATACTACAGTGGCTTTCAGCATTCTGGCGACGGAGGCTCGCATTCACCCGCAGCACATTTACCAATCAACTTCTCTCCCTGTTTTTGTTTACAGTGTGCTAACGCCAAAAAAAAAAGCTTTTGTTTTTAGGTTATTATCCATTGTATAGAATCCATCCGAGGTGCGCGTGAATATGCATCAGTGACTCTCTTAAAAACCGCTCCATGTTGTTCGTATTAAGCATTTGGATACACCCTAACTGCTGGCATGTGTGTGCATCTCCCCTAATCACAACTCCACTCCGAGTCGTTAATTATGGAACGTTTTTTTGTGTGTCTTTGTGTGCTTATCTCCGTGCAAGATAGAAATACTGGCGAGTAAACAAGACGAAACGTGCTGCACACACGTCTTAAGTGCTTGATTATTTTTGACAGATATGTGCGCGACTCATCACCGTTGAGATTTGCAAGAGCAGAATAAAAAAAAAATTTAAAAAAGCCATCCATCTTTTTTCTTTTTCTGCAGAGTTAATGGGCCTATTTGAGTCGCGTCCAGACACTCTCTCCCCACAGAGTGTCTAGTTTCAGATGTCACTCAGAGCTTTGTTTGCCTCCCCCCACAGGGTGAAGGGTTACAGGTCAAGGTTCGGGGCCAGTTGGCTGAGTGGCCACAAAAGCCCAGGCTTCCCCTCGGCACATCCGATCTCTACCTCCACGCCAGCCTGCGGCCGCAACGGCGCGCTCACTTTGCAACATTTGTCTTTTCTTATTATAACCCCAAAGTTCATTTTCACTCATGTCAAGAGTGCAATTATAAAGTTATAGGCCTCAGTTTCACAATGAGATCATTAAACTGTCTTAGGTTTGCGGTTTGAAACTTTATTTCTCAGTGGAAACTTGTGTAATTATTCTCAAGACTGCAGAGATTATTCAATTAGTTGTCAACTAATAAATTAATCACCAACTATTTTGATAATTGATTAATCGGTTTGAGTCATTCTCTGAAAAAAAGGTTTAAAACTGATGTCAGCTTTGTTAAATGTGAATATGTTCTAGTGTCTTCTCTCCTCTGTGACAGTAAACTGAATATCTTTGAGTTGGGGACAAAACGAGACATCTGAGGACGTCATCTTGGGCTTTTTGGGAAAACACTGATCCACATTTTTCACCATTTTCTGACATTTTATAATAATCAACAGATTAGCCCCGCTGTTGTCCTTCTATCTCACAAATTTGGGTTTCTATCAACCAAAATGTCCAAAAAAATAACGTGGATGGTTCCACACGACGCTCTTTACAAGTGAAATAAATGATCAGTTCACTACTTTCTTAGAATTTGGGTGTTTTATTCAATTGTATAGCATTTGAAAAGAAATGGATAAAAGAATGTTGAAAAAAATGACGGAAAAAGCTTCAAAAACGTCGAAAATAAATAAAGCGCAGAAGAAAAACACTTTTGTTGTGACAAAAACATCTGGAAAAGGGGGAAAAAGTGACAAAAACGTCAGAAAAAGGAGGAAAAAGTGACAAAAACGTCAGAAAAAGGGGGAAAAAAAGTGACAAAAACATCTGGAAAAGGGGAAAAAAGTGACAAAAACGTCAGAAAAAGCGGCAGAAAAAGTTGCATAGTGGGCGGGAGGACAACACGGGGGTTAATCAACAATGAAAATAATAGTTTAGTTGCAGTGAGTGTAATTGTAAAGTTATAGTTCACAGTTTCACAATGAGGTCTTAAAACTGTCTCAGCTTTTACGGTTTGAAACTTTAACTGTTCCTCAGTGGAAACTTGTGTAATTATTCAGTTACAGTTTTGGAACAGTTGTTGTTGTTGCGTTTACTGTCCGACTACTGTGCCACAGAACCCAATCACTGAATCGGCTTATATACTCGACGACGGATGAGATGTCTCGTTCTCTCTCTCTCTCTCCGTCGACATTAACCATCAAGAAAAAAAAAAACACATACGAGTTCTCTTTTCTTTGTTCCAAACACCTTCGAAAAGTTTGCGAGCCCACAGCCTCGCTCGCATCAGCCCCCACACCCACACGCTCAACTTTTCTCCCCCCACCCAAACATGTCCTCCAGCCAGGTTTATTATGCCGTTTCACGCAGACCAAAATTGCAGCTGCATGGAGAACAATCTGGAGCACATTAGCTCAGGCGCTGTGATTTATAAATTGTTTCTCAGGCCATAAATCCCTGCTGTAATTGTGCACAAGCACCCCTCTCTTTCTCCACTCTCTCTCTCTCTCTCTCTCTCTCTCTCTCTCGCTCTCTCGCTCTCTGTCTCTCTCTCGCTCTGTCTGTCTCTCTCTCTCTCTCTCTGTCTCTGTCTCTGTCTCTGTCTCTCTCTCTCTCTCTCTCTCTCTCTCTCTCTCTGTCTCTCTCTCTCTCTCTCTCTCTCGCTCTCTCTCTCTCTCTCTCTCTCTCTCTCTCTCTCTCTCTCTCTCTCTCTCTCTCTGTCTCTGTCTCTCTCTCTCTCTGTCTCTCTCTGTCTCTCTCTCTCTCTCTCTCTCTCTCTCTCTCTCTCTCTCTCTCTCTCTCTCTCTCTCTCTCTCTCTCTCTCTCTCTCTCTCTCTCTCTCTCTCTCTCTCTCTCTGTCTCTCTCTCTCTCTCTCTCTCTCTCTCTCAGTGTCTCTCTCTTTCTCTCTCTCTCTCTCGCGCTCTCTCTCTCTCTCTTTCTCCACTCTCGGTCTCTCTCTCACTCTCTCTCTGTCTCTCTCTCAGTCTCTCTCTCTCTCTCTCAGTCTCTCTCTCTCTCTCTCTCTCTCTCTCTCTCTCTCTCTCTCTCTCTCTCTCTCTCTCTCTCTCTCTCTCTCTCTGTCAGTCTCTCTCTCTCTCTCAGTCTCTCTCTCTCTCTCAGTCTCTCTCTCTCTCTCAGTCTCTCTCTCTCAGTCTCTCTCTCTCTCTGAGCAGTGTACAGTTCTGGGGTTAACACTAATTGTTTGCAGAAGTGTGCAGTTTGCATTGAGTAAAAAGTTTGTTGCATTGTGGCGCACATTTCATTTGAGCCTCGCAGAAACAGCTCTTCACCGAAGATCAACTCTCCCACTTTTGTTTAACGCTGTTCGTAAAACCTCGTCCGTCACGTGGTGTGTGCCAGCGGTGGAATGTAACTAAGTACATGTATTCCAGTACTGTACTTAAGTACAAATGTTGAGGTACTTTACTTGAGTCTTTTCTTTTCATGCCACTTTCTACTTCTACTCCGCTACATTTCAGAGAGAAATATTGTTCTTTTTACTCCACTACATTCATCTGTTACAGCTTTAGTTACTTTACACATTAAGATTACTGCACACAAAACACATGTAGTTTATAAAATCTGATGTTTTATTATGAATGAAACTTCCCAACAATATAACGATACTTACATATTTTCACTTAAGTAACATATTGAATGCAGTGTGTGTGTGTGTGTGTGTGTGTGTGTGTGTGTGTGTGTGCGCGCGCGCTTAGCGTCCAGAATGGGATGTGAGCATTTTGTCTCCAGCTCCATGTTGCTGTGGTTCATGCTCTGCATTCCTGAATACTGTGTAATTGTAAAAGGGGGGCCTCTCCTAAAACTCGGTCCTTGGGAATCTGATATTTACAGCAGCCCCTGATCGTAATCACCTTGCCGTTCTCATTAGATTGGATTGGAACTGAAAGATAGCAGCAGCTGTATATATTGTTTTTAAAAAGCGTGTCCAGCCTTGAGTTCTGTCAAAGGTCTGGTTTATGTTATGAAGACATTTTTCTGCAACTTTGCAAACCGGAACAGCTCGTATAAATCAACGTCAGGTCCCCTAGAATATATTAGGGCCGTTCGATTATGGAAACAAAAAACATAATCACAATTATTTTGGCCAATACTGAAATCAGGATTATTGAACTTGATTACTCGTTGACTTTTGGAAAGATGTTGCATTTATTGAAGCTAAAAAACAAACAGTTCAACAAATCAACAGTGAACTGTGACGTTTCCCTTCATACTTATTAGTGATGTTGTGATACCGATACGGCGCCGATACTGCCTAAAACGCTGGTATCGGTATCGGGAAGTACTGGAGTTAATGCAACGATCTGATACCACGTAATAAATCCCTAAAGAAAATCTACGTTAAAGTAGTTTATTTATGTTCTTTTTCCATTATAACTGACTGTCAAAGTGGAGAATAAAAGAAGGTTCTGGGGCGTTCATGTTTCACAAAGAGTTTAAACTGAGCCAGACTGACAACAAAGATAGAAATCATATCACATCCATACAGGGACTATCAAAATACTCTGTTACAAGTTAAAGTCCTGCAGGGAAAACTGTTACTTAAGTAAAAGTATTTAAGTATCATTAGGAAAACACACACACACACACACACACACACACACACACACACACACACACACACACACACACAGATGTACACACATGTAAGTATCATCAGGAAAATGTACTTAAAGTATTAAAAGTAAAAGTACTCGATGCAGAAAAATCCTCCCATTGTAGAAAGTGTAAAGGATCCAACCAGTTGTGTGTTTAATGGTCTGATCATCTCAGCTGGACTTGTAGCCGTTATATTGTTGGCTAGTTTACTTTATAATAAAACATCAGATTTTATAAACTACATGTGTTCTGTGTGCAAAAATCTAAATGTGTAAAGTAACTAGTAACTAAAGCTGTAACAGAGTAATGTAGTGGAGTAAAAAGTACAATATTTCTCTCTGAAATGTAGCGGAGTAGAAGTAGAAAGTGGCATGTAAAGTAAAGTACAAGTATCTCAACATTTGGACTGAAGTACAGTACTGGAGTAAATGTACTTGGTTACATTCCACCGCTGTGCGTTCTCACTGGAAAATGTATTCATTTTTTGGGCTTTTCTGACTTTAAGTTGACAGGACAGCTAGGTGGGGGGGGGGAAGACATGCAGGAAATCATCCCAGGTCGGATTCGAACCCTGGACCTCTGCGTCGAGGCATAAACCTCTCGGTACATGTGCGCCTGCTCTACCCACTGAACCAACCCGGCCCCGAAAATGTATTCTTTACAAAAGTCTGAGACAGGTAAGAGGATCCCTGGATTTGCAGCCAAAGCTATCACTAGTTCATGATTTAGCTCTCAGTGCTCCGACGCCCAGCGGGGAGAAAATGAAACCTGTAGATTGCAGAGGAATGACTTTTACAAAGGTATGAAGGTATGAAAATGCGTTTGGCGACGTTCCAGACCTCCCCGCGGTCTGCTGACAACACACATAACTAATCCAGGGGAATGTCATGGTAGGAAGTTGTGCGCTTTGTCGCACACTGTGGAAGTTTGAAAATGACTTCTGAAAGTATTTTCTTATTCAATTAGATCCCGGGTAACAGACCGAGCTTTCTGTGTCAAATGAGATGGTTCCCAGTCAACAGAAATGATAATTATTTGTTTTAGTTTGTCTGATTTAGTCTGTTAGTATTGGCGGTACAGGCAGATACATAGACCGTAGGAAACGGGAACAAAAAAGAAAACCTCTACATTCTATAATGCCACAGTTATGTGCGTCATATTATAATCATTTATTAACTTAAAGGTCTTAATGGCTTTTTTTGTTTGGAATATTCAATAAAAGTTGGCGGCCATTTTTTTCTTACGCATATGGAACTTTATAGTTGTGTGATATACATCATGTCACACCAGACATTACTTTTCTTGCATGCATTTTCATGCAGATGGTGTGTGTGTGTGTGTGTGTGTGTGTATATATATATATATATATATATATTATATACTTTTTTTGTCTCTGATTGTTTCTAAAAGCGTTGTGATGAATGGGTTTTCATTTGTAACAGTCCGTCTGTGTGTCCCTGTGCGAAACAGCGCCGAGGAGGGGTTGAATCATACCTGTGGCGTGTGAATATGTCTTCATGTTTGAGTGGGACTGTGTGTGTGTGTGTGTGTGTGTGTGTGTGGGGGGGGAGCAGCGGGCGGAGAGGAGAGGAGACGGAGAGTGGAGTGAGTGGAGTTAGCGGTGGGGTGATAGCGATGTCAGGTAGTAAAAAGTGAGATGAGGCAGGGCCCGGCAGTCTGCGGGGTCTCGAGGTTTGCGCCTGCACTCGGAGAGCAAACACAGGAGGCATCTGCGGGCAGCTGTGTGTGTGTGTGTGTGTGTGTGTGTGTGTGTGTGTGGTGGGTGGGGGTGGGTGTGGAGCTGGGTGGTGGTGAAGAGAGGGGAGGGGGGGGGGGACTTGCGGAGTGAACACAATCAGCCCTCTGTTTTCATAAGACTTGTGGTATGTGAGAGCAGAAACAAATGTGTTTAATTTAGGCCCTCTCTCTCTCTCTCTCTCTCTCTCTCTCTCTCTCTCTCTCTCTCTCTCTCTCTCTCTCTCTCTCTCGTCTTCTCCACTACACCCACTTACGCCCACCTCCAGGCTTTTCAAAACTGACTTTTCCCCCTTCAAGATGCCTCACTGACTACGTCTACATGCACATAATATACCGTTTTTCTGCCCTTATTCCGAAAAAGACAATATTCCCACTAAGCTGTTTACACGGCTAATGAAAGGGAATATTTCACCGATATTCCCGTTTACATGCAGCTGTGCAAAATAGGATTATTCTAAAGTGTTCCAGCGGCGGAGGACTTGTTGGAGCGTGTGAACACAGCCTCCCTCTTTCATTCCTTCAACCGGCTTCTTGAAAATGTTTGCCGTTGCGATGTTACATCCCAAAAACCTGTCGATATCCAAGTCTTTGGTCATGGTGTTTAAAAGTAGCTGTGTTTCTCCTTTTCCTTTGGCCATGCGTCTCTACTCTACAGCTGGCAGGAGGCCATAAAGTGTCACAAACTGCAGTAAAACCCCAGAAATGCAGATTTTGAAAGCGCAAACACATGTCCAAAGAATAGAAGAAAAAGGCCTTCTTCGGGATATCAAAACGGAATATGTTATTTACATGACCTGAATCAGTTTTGGAATATTCGCCTCTTTGCCTGTTTACGGCTTACGGTTAGCTCTGTGCATTGCTATGGCTACTGTACACAAACCAACCAGCCGACAGTTTGCACAGCCGAAAGAAAAGGAGAAACGCAGCTACTTTTTAATTTTTTGGGGAGCATTTTTAGGCCTTTATTGACAGGACAGCTGAAGACATGAAAGGGGAGAGAGAGGGGGAATGACATGCAGCAGAGGGCCGCAGGTCGGAGTCGAACCCGCGGTCGCTGCGTCGCGGAGTAAACCTCTATATATGGGCGCACACTCTACCAACTGAGCTATCCGGGCGCCCCAAACACAGCTACTTTTAAACATTATCAAAGACTTGGATGTCAACGGGCTTTTTGGATATGCGCACACACCGCTATGCCGACCTTTTCAAGAAGCTGGTTGAAGAAATGAAAGAAGGACTCTGTCTTTGTATGGTCCAATAAGTCCTCCACCGGTTTAAAACTTTGAAAAAATCCTACTTTGCGCGACTGCATATGAACGAGAATATTAGTGGAATATTCATCGTCATTAGCCGTGTAAAAAGCTTAGTCAGAATATTGTCTTTTTCAGAATAAGGGCAGAAAACGGAACATTATGTGCATGTAGACGTACCTCGCCTCTCCTGCCGCTGTCAGCTGCACTTAGGAAGTAAAAAAAAAAAAAATAAACAATCAGCCACTGTGCCCTGTCAGGAATAAAAACAACTTTCAGACACACTTTTAGCAGACGTACTCAAATTTGCTCTTTCAGTGGGGGTAAATATTTATCTTCAGTTTCTGGAAAAAGAAGAGAAAAAGATTATTTTTATGTCTTTGCCCAGAGTTTGGAGTGATTGCTGCGCTGTGGTATTTGCCGTGTTCAGGGTGAGGGGTGCATTCTGGATTATTGCCTCCTAAATGCCTTGGCAGGAAACGCTGCATTATATTGCTAACCCATGCTGTCTCCAGTCAATTTGTGTTTGGTCATAAATGAAAAATTCAGGTCTCACTTGTGTGTCATTGGCGTAGACTCGGACACACACACACACACACACACACACACACACACACACACACACACACACACACAGACACTTCATTTCTAAGTCAGTCTTTACTGTAAACATCGAGCCGACCAGCGGTGGAAGAAGTATTCAGATCCTTTACTTAAGTAAAAGTACTAATACCACACTTTAAAAATACTCTGTTGCAAGTAAAAGTCCTGCTATGAAAATGTTACTTCAGTGGAAGTCTGGAAGTATCATCAGGAAAATGTGAAAAAGTATTAGAAGTGAAAGTACTCGATGCAGAAAAATCCTCCCATAGTAGAAAGTGTAAAGGATCCAACCAGTTGTGTGTTTAATGGTCTGATCATGTCAGCTGGACTTGTAGGCCGTCATATTGTTGGCTAGTTTACTTTATAATAAAACATCAGATTTTATAAACTACATGTGTTTTGTGTGCAGTAATCTTAATGTGTAAAGTAACTAAAGCTGTAACAGAGTAATGTAGTGGAGCAAAAAGAACAATATTTCTCTCTGAAATGTAGCGGAGTAGAAGTAGAAAGTGGCATGAAAAGAAGAGACTCAAGTGAAGTACAAGTACCTCAATATTTACACTTAAGTATAGTACTTGAGTACATGTACTTAATTACATTCCACCACTGCAGCCGACCTCATGTTCTGGAGTTAATTATACCGACGTTTACGGCTGCGAGTTTCAGTGAAAACGAGGCGACTCCCCAAACAATAAAAAGTTGTGTTCCTGTGCGTTTCGGACAAACAACGCCACAGGACATGGGGAAGGGACGACACCGTTGACATTTTAGGGGTGTAGCCTGTCCTGACATCAGATCACGTTGACATTAAACGGAGCAGTCTGTGACAATTGAAAGCAGATCTCCCAGGTACGGGAAACCACATAACGGACTGCACATAATTGACTTGAATAGCTTCGCACCCTCCTCTCCGTCTTTATGAGATGGCCTTGCTCTCACCAGATGCGTAATTATTTTCTTGTGTGTCTAATTATACAGTGAGTTTTTTTATACGGCCTGCTGTTTGTGCTGCTCTGTAACAGAATTACTCACTTGTTCCTAAGTTTAACCCCAGCGAGACTGAACGCTTCCTTTAAGCCGTTCTGTATCAGAAATAACATGGATGGGTGCATGCAACGTTCTTCGCAGGTAAAATAAATGATTATGGTGTGATATGCTTTTTTTGTGGCATTTTATTTTTACTTTTGAGAGGACAGCTTAGACATGAATTGGAGAGAGAGAGGGGGAATGACATGCAGCAAAGTAAAAAAGTGATTAAAAAATTGAGAAATGTGAATTAAACGTTGATTAAAGCGACACAAAAATTGGAAAATGTGACTAAAACAGTGAACATTAGACTGACACATTGAAAAATGTGACTAAATTGTTGAAAATGTGACTAAAAGATTGGAAAATGTGACTAAATTAGTGAAAAAAGAAACCATTGAGAGATGTGACAAACAGTAAACAATGTGACTAAAACGTTGAAAAATGTCACTAAAAGATTGAAAAATGTGACTAAGATTGAAAAACGTGACTAAATTATTGAAAAAAGTGGCTAAAACATTGAGAAATGTGACTAAAACAGTAAACAATGTGACTAAAACGTTGAGAAATGTGACTAAAACAGTAAACAATGTGACTAAAACGTTGAGAAATGTGACTAAAACAGTAAACAATGTGACTAAAACATTGAGAAATGTGACTAAAACAGTAAACAATGTGACTAAAACGTTGAGAAATGTGACAAAATGATTGAAAAAAGTGGCTAAACGTTGAAAAATGTGACTAAAACTGTGAAAATGTGACTAAATCGTTGATAAAAGCGACACAAATTTTCAACAGTTTTCAATTTTGACAAGTTGTAAGACAACACAAGGGTTAACTACGTCTGATTCAAAGTACCTGGAAGTCAACGAGACGGATTTAGAACAATGGCGACTTCATTCAGAGACTCGTGAGTTTTAAAAGCTGTGGATCCGGGAAGCAATAACTCAGTAATCATGTCATCATGCAAAAGGAAGAAGAAGGAAAAAAAAACAAAACAACCCTGATACAAAATAATTGCTTGAGTTGCAAAAAAATGCAAACTCCTGCTGAAGTGGCAGCTCGCTCACTGGGACCGAATGCTAAAGAATCTTTTTAGAGGCGTTTGTTTTGGCCTTGTTTTCTCTACATGCTGTTTTATGACTGAAACGGCAGTAAATTCACTCCCAGCACTTTTAAATAAACCCAGTTTAGTAGCCAGTTTGGACAGAATATGCATGAGGACACAGTCTCTGACTGCGTTGCTTGTTGACTTTTAAGGAGTTGAATATTGGAAATGATAAGCAATAAACGCATCGGGAAGAGTGCGACACAACGCGAAACACACGAAAATATCAGTTAAAAAACAAAAAGTTTTTGATTCCTTTTTATATTCAACTCAACTTTCCATTTGGTTTCCAAATGGTTTCCTTTAATTGCAGAACTGAGTACACTTTAATATCGGATTATTTACCGCAAGTAATATCGCTATTACGATATTCAGCAACGTTACCGCATAATGTCCTCATACCGTGCAGCCCTACTGTAAATGCGGCTCAACCTTTTTATTTTTGATTTCCTAATACATAACCCACACGGACAGTTTCCTCTTAAAGCGATAGTGCGTAGTTTCTGTCGCCCCCATGAGGAATTCTGAGTTATGACAACAACACTGTCGGCACGTCCACATGATACAAGCCTTCCGTGATCTCACAGCCCCGTTCGTTAATATCAAAAAGTTACGCACTAAAGCTTTAAGTGTCTAAACTCTAGGGCTGCTTCCTCTGAGTCGACTAATCGGTCGTTTCGCTCCCAGTCGACTAAGAATCCTTTAAGCGTCAGTTTAGTCATTTTTTTATACTTTTTTTTCGTGCTGATTGACTTATTTCCAAGTAACACAAGATTTAAAGCGATGCTTTTGCGTGATTCTTCGTGCAACCATCTTGGAAATCTTGGAAAATCCTTGTCGCTTAATGCATTAGTTATTTGGTCCATAAAATGTCAGAAAAAGGTCAAACAAAAGGTGTGTGTTTCCCATGCTCCTTGGCCTACTCTATGTCATATAAGGCTGATTAGATCTTTTTTTCCCCCTAATGTAGCTACTCTAAATGTGAGGCAAATGAGTCACATTTGGTCGGGGGGGGGGTTGGTATAAAGCCATGGAAATGGATGAGGGATTATGTGGAGCTGCCATCCAACTAGGGCTGCAGCTATTAAATGGTTTCATTGTCGATTATTTTCTGGATTAAGCAATTAGATGTTTGGTCTGTAAAATGTCAGAAAATGGTAAAAAAAACAAACTCCGATATATTCAGTTTACTGTCACAGAGGAGAGAAGAAACTAGAACAATATTTATATAATAAAAATATTTTTTATTTTTTGGGCATTTCTGCCTTTATTAGATAGGAAAGCTGAGATATGAAAGGGGAGAGAGAATAATTACACAAGTTTCCACTGGAGAAAGACAGTTTAATGATCTCATTGTTAAACTGAGGCCTATAACTTTATAATTGCACTCTTGACATGAGTGAAAATGAACTTTGGGGTTATAATAAGAAAAGACAAATGTTGCAAAGTGACGAGTTGATTAATCTCTGCAGCTCTACTTCATATAGACGTGGACGGAGCTGCGGGCAGAGTGCGTAACCATCTTGGAAATGTTGGAAAAACCTTGCGTCTGTGTTGTCGAGACCTCCCTGGCGCTGCCTCCCCTCTTCACTCTCCTCTCTCCCTCTTTGCACTAATAGTTCCTTTGTGTACAAGAGCATGTTGAGAGGCCAATGAGCCTGGCCTTAATAGGCCACGTTGCCATAGAAACTGCAGCACTCTGGATGTCTGACCTTTGACCCAGTTTTTTTTTTTTTTTTTAAACCGGGCTGTGAATAAGAGTGCAGGGAGACCAACCGGGTCACAATGGAGGCCCCGGCGAACGGAGGGAGTGGCCCTGTCATAGTCACTTAACTTCATTCCTCTATGGACTAATGGACACTTCAAATGGGCTCGCCATTAGCAGGATGCTATCTCCGCTCAGGCTGCTCAGGGTTAATATAACGCTAAGAGACTCGGCTGTATATGTAACTCAAGTGAAGAGCGGAAAAACGGACAAATGTAGCCGGGCTGCTACTTCTTAATGGTTAGTCGACTAATCGGTCGTTTTGGTCTTAGTCGACTACGATTGCTCGAGTCGATAAGTCATTTAAAAAAAAAAAAAGCTTTTTCATGCTGAATGATTTGTTTCCATTAAACTTCTGAGTTTAGATGTACACAAGTCCCAGAGTATTTCTGTGAAAATGTTTTTTTTTTAAACTCTTCATGAGAGGAACCAAAGAGAGCAATTAGTCGACTTATCGGAAGATTTTGGTCTCAGTCGACTAAGATTAGTCCTTTTTTTTAATCCGTTTTTTTTTTTTTTTTTTTTTAAATCCTGAATGACTTGTTTCCAGGAAACCTTTGAGCACATATCTGGTAAACACAAGATTTCAAGTGTTTTCTTTGTGGAGAAACTGAGTTTTTACAGATCTGTCGATTAAATCAACTTAGTCGATATGAGCGTTAAGCTTGATTTATACTTCTGCGTAAGATCTACGCCGTGGCTAATCACCGTCACTCTCTCACTTCTCCCTCCCTCTACCACACACTCCATTTAAAAGAAATGTTTTTTTCTTGCTGAATGATTTATTGGGGCTGGGCAGTGTATGAATATAAATCAATATCGTGATATGAGGCTAAATATCGTCTTAGATTTTGATTATTAAGTGTTGTCTCTTCCTGGTTTCAAAGGCTGCATTACAGTAAAGTGATGTCATTTTTTGAACTTTTTAGACTTATTAACTTATTAGCAGCCCAGCCCTATGATTTATCTCCAAGAAACTTCTGAGCACATTTTTGGACAACACAAGATTTAAAGTGTCACTTTTTGCATGATTCTTTGTGGAGGAGTGTGATTTGACTAAAGATTTCTTTAGTAGACGAAGGCCCTAAAGTGTAGTTTGCATAGTTTTTTAGAGACCGGTGCCCGACGTGACAGCAGCTAAAGACCGACAGAAGAAAAAACAGAAACCGAAGTCTGTAATTTCCCCGAACAAGTTACACCCTCACTGAATATATATCTCTTTTTTTTTTTCATCTCTTTGTACCTTCCTTTAAGATAGCTTTAATTAATAACTTCCTCCCTGACTAATCTACTTACTTCACAGTGAACCGGATAATGGGACATGGTCCCCATTCAGAAAAATTTGCAGTGGCCCAGCAGTGCATTGTGGGTCTGAGCGGCTGAGCTGCTTGTCGTTTCCCCATCAATTACACACTAATTAGCACAATGGCCGCCGAGGTTTGCTTAAGAATTGTGGCTGTAATTGCCTCTAATGTTGGTAAACAATGAGCCTTAATGTAAACTCTGCGGCCAGGCGGGGGCTACTTATCACAATGTCTTTGTCCCCAAAAAACTTTTAATTGTGTTCCGTGCATAGATCAGGTTGAGGTGTCAGTGGCCCCGCATGGGAAGGTGATATCAGCAGAGCAAACCAGGGAGGGACAGTCGAGCGGGGGGCCTGACGGGGCCCATTGTCTGAATGTTGCTGTTCATATGGGGCAGGGGACGGTAATTAACACCTCAGCCAAACAGCAAGCTGTGCGACCCATTTGTTTTCTGTTGGGGGGGTGACAGAAAACAATGGGGAGGGGCTCTCCACACAGTAGGTGATTGACATTATCTGCCGGAGCGATCCGCCGAGGCATTCCTGCCGCTCTGCTATTCAACACAAGCCAGGAGAAGCCGTTTGACAAGCGTCTGAGCTGCCGCTCTATAGCCTACATAATCACTCTTTTATTATCTGCTCTTTGTCTTTGACTTTGTCTGCTCTTGACTTCTTGAGTTAATGCAATTCAGCATAAGATGCAATAACATTTAGATAATGTTTAAGATAATAATAGGGCTGCAACTAACTGTTATTTTTGTTAAAGTTGATTGATCCGTCCTCAAATAGAGGAAACAAGTAGTTGTCAACTATGACATTAATCGCCAACTATTTATCGATTAATTGGTTTAAGTAATTTTTAATTTTTTCTAGGGCTGCAGCCCTAGTTGTTGCGCATATCTGCCGTTTTCTAGAATCAAGAAATGTTTCATGCACATTATATAGAACTGTAAGTACAATTCTACGTTGATATTATTTCTGAGTTTACTTCGTAAGGGTCTATGACTTCTCAATGCAGCCCTGAACGTCGACAGACAGCAGCTAGCAAAGTTTGGGATTTTATTCTCTCTCTCCGTCCCTTTGGCAGAGTTTCTGACTTAGTTTGACAGCAAAATGTCCAGACATCTGTCTCTCCTCGGCGCTCTGATGTTGGCCTGCAGTATGGCACCACACACACTTCAGAGATGACAAAGACTCTTGGCTGTGTTTTCCTTCGCTCTGTGAGAGCGATGTAACAATTAGAACCCAGCTCTGGCAGGCCACAGGCCCCAGAGCATATGTTGCATTCTCTGTGTTCAAAAAACCAAAGGGCTCCAGTGTAGCTTTTTTGGAAAATTTCGGTGGCATCACTGCCACCTTTGTCGCATCTGGGTCCTGTAAAAGTAGCACATTCTACTGATGTCTATTCTGAGTGTTGGAGGCAAGCAGGGAAAGCTGGAAGACAATTAGAGAAAGCTGTGAAAATAGATCAGCTAAACTTCCCTTTGGTTGCTCGTTTCTTTCAGTAGTCCGTCCGAGTCTGTTTACCCAAAGCTTCCAGCTCCCATTGCTATGTGCCCCGACCATATGTCTGTGTTTGTTTCTAAATAAAATAAGGGCATGTGGAAAGCATCTCTTAATGTCCCGCAGTTACATTGAGTATGTTAACATACTAATATTCTGAATTTGATACAGGTCATTTAAACGGCATATTCTATTTGGATATTCAGAATAAGGTCTAATTTCCAAATATAGCATTTTCAGATTACGTATATGATATTCTGGTTTTAAGAGGCATTCCTTGGACATACAGTGCATTCAGAATCTGTGTCTCAATTAGGGTTTTTACTGCAGTTTTTGACAGTTTACGGCTTCCTGCCTGTTTACGGCCTACGGTCAGCTCTGTGCGTTGCTACGGTTGTTGGACACAAACCAACCAGCCGACAGTTTGCATGGCTGCGGCAGAGATGCCTGCCCAAAAGAAAAGAAGGAGAAACACAGCTACTTGAACACGTCATGAAATACTTGGATATCAACAGGTTTTTGGTTATGCTCACACATCGCCACACTGACCTTTTTAAAGAAAGGGGTTGAAGTAATCAAAGAGGGACGCTGTGTTCGCACGCTCCAACAAGTCCACCACCGGTGCAAAACTATGAAATAATCCTATTTAACACTGCTTCATATAAACGGGAATATTAGGGGAATAGTACATTTTATCAGCCGTCTAAACAGCTTAGGCGGAATATTGTCTTTTACGGAATAAGGGCAAAAACCGGAATATTACATGCATCATTGTGTCATTGCCTCTCCTGCCTGTCAGCTGCTCTTAGGAAGTCAATCAGCCAATGTGCCCTGTCAGCAAAAAAATACCCAACAACTTTCAGACACACTTCTAGCAGACGTACTCAAATTGACTCTTGAGCTGCAGTTTCTGGAAAAAGAGAACAAGATCAGACGTAGTTAGTGTTATTAACGTATCTCCTGTTTCAATCTTTTACAAACATTTTAATATCACGTGTCATAACTATTTGAAACATCCACTGTAATGCTGCGTCTGTCCTAACTTTTCTTTTTCTTACACTTCCCTTGGGTTGGGTTTTCTTTCCTGTAACAGTGAGAAAGTTTTTCGCTCAGCAGCACGGCCCACAATTCCTCGCCTTTTGTTTCCTGAAACAACTCCTAGACCCAAACACCCTCTCTCTCTCTCTCTCTCTCTGTCTCATGTGTTAGTGAGTGGTGTGCTGCTGCCGTAGTCTGGACTAGAGCTAATGTGACAGTGTGCGGCTTCGCATTACCCAGCTGGATGTTCCGGCGAGTGTGTGCGAAACAGTTGCTCCATAGGGCAACGCTGGCAATTAAAAGAAAAGTAGGCGCCTCCGAAACCAAAAAGTGCCCGGGGGCATGTTCCCCGGTCCTGGCAGAAGCTGTCAAAATAAAGGATGGATTTGGGCGGGGGGGGGCAGAGCCGGTGGTGGGCACGGCCCGGGCAAGACCAAACGCTCACAATAGCGCTCGTTTCATTTGTGGAAGGACTCATGATTGACATAGATTAGACAGAGAAGTAAAAAAACGGCATTGTTTTTGGATTTTTCTCTCTCTCCGGAGAGCAGCATTCATTAGGCGCCGTGCACACAGCAGAGTAAAGTTTCAATGTGGGAGCTAGCAGCCTCTAAAGGCAACTGGCTCCTGACAGTTGTATGGACTCGGGCCCATTAGTTGGGAACCTACGATTCAGCCTTGAGCAGTATAGTGAAAATGAAGAGGGCTGATGTCAACTCCAAGAATTTCCCCCTCTTTTCGAAAGGGAAAAAGGGTCCCCCCCCCCACCACCACCACCCTCCCCCCCGCCCCCTGCCTCGGTTCTCTGTTGGACCCCAGCTGTCAGGAAACAATACCCTCTGCCTGCTCCGACAAACTCATTCCTGAAAATGTTTTTTTTCTCTCCCTCCTCTCCCTTATCCTTGCCCCCCCCCCCCCCCCCCCCCCCCCCAACCCCCTGCTATAATGTCTTTTCCATTTTTAACCTGCACAGCCATCCAAGCTTCCTTCCTCCTCACAAACCCCTGAGTGATGAATGAAGTTTTCTTTTTAAATCCGAACGTGAACGCACGGCTCCTCCAGTTTTTGCTTGTTTGTCGTCATTTATCTTTAACTGCTTTTGTCAGTCATTTAAAAAAAAACAAAATGAAAAAATGATGCTCCGTCCATCAGATGTTTTGCTATGGGTGGACGTCAAACTGTTTGGGCATAGGAATTTGCGAGTGGAAAGCTATGTAAATAAAAAGGACTGTGTACATTGTAGAATAATAACAGAGGATGCACGGTGAGATTGTGTAATCATCACTTAACAGACAGAATGTGTAACCCATAGTACGCTCCTATGCCCAAAAGGCAATCTTCAAATAACAAACTATGATACCTTTAGGGGTCATTTTCACGGACCTGTATGTGCAAAAAAACATAACCTAACCTATCGTATCAACCCCCTTTTAATTAATTTCAAATTGTACCAGAGAGAAAAATCCACATGCATGACAAGCTGCCGTGTCTGGTATGTAAACTGATTCACAAACCAGATGGTTGAGCCGTGCTTTCCAAGCTCGGGCTCCATGCTATCGCCATTGCTGGAGGACAAAAAAAGAGAAAGAAAGAAAGAAAGAAAGAAGAAGCTTGTCGCATGAGGCAGTAAATCACAAAAAGACACAGCGGTGGCACGGCGGCAAAAGGATGGTCAGCGGAAATCCTTTGGTTTGTTGGAAATCTCTGTGACGTGTGAGAGGAAAAAAAAAGAAAAAAAAAAAAAAGAGGGAAAGCAAACACTTCCACAAGCCCTGTATGATAACTTTGATACATGTGTGAAAAAGCATTGACACAGAAAAGGAGGAGGGACCGTGTCCCAGGGTTCAAAAGGCCAAAGCGATGGAGGCCAGAGTTAGCTCCGAGTCCGCAGCCCCAACCTCTGTAAACGCGGGTTCCTTCCGGCTGTCTCTTCCCACCTCCGGCTCAGCGACGGGGCGCCCACAGCTGGCCTCTTGGTTTTTTTTTTTTCTGTTTTTTTTTTTTTCCTTGACAAACGGCAATTTCACAGTCCTCCAGCAGTCCGTTGTGTTCTCCCACCCTGCCAGGACCTGGCTCTGTCTGACTCCAGCAGCTACAGGTGTCTGCCGGAGATCTCTGCGGGCCCCACACCCAGTCATAACACTTTTGCATGCTTCAGTCCCTACGGTTTATATAATAATAACAAACGTTATTTCTGTAGCACTTTTCTTAACAAGGTTACACAGTGCTTTCCAGAAACACAGCAAATAAAACAAGAACAACACAGCCAACAACAATGAAGTAAAATACAAAAAACAGAGGTGTCATAAAGCACCATCTACTGTATGTATATATGTGTATATATGTATGCATACATGTATACACACACACATACATATATACCTGTAAATGCACACAGACATACATTAAATGGGCAAGGCAGGGCAGGATTAAAACCCAACAGCGTATTTAATATTCTTAAACACTTTCCTATAAAAGTAAGTTTGGTTACACTTTACTTTACTCCAAGGTATCTACATAACACAGTGACAGTGTCATGAACACATGACAGTGTCATGTCACAGTCATGACACATGAACCCTAACTCTAACCCTAACCCCACGATGATGTGGCAGTTTAGTAACAGTAAATACCTTTTCCCTGCAACATAGAGCCTTAGATTATGCCTTTTGGTTTCTATACTGTCTGCTTTTGAATGCATTTTGTCAAATCTTGTATGTTTTGATGTTTTTGGTTACTGTGTATTTAGGGCCGCAACTAACGGTCATTTGCATGGCTGATTAATCTGTTGATTGTTATTCTCAATTAATGGATTAGTCGTAGCGCGAGGCGACATCCTCAAATGTCTTGTTTTGGCCACAACTCGGAGACATTCAGCTCGCTGTCACAGAGAGAGAAGACGCTAGAACATATTCACATTCAACCAGCTGACATCGGAGCTTTCTGTCGTGGAAAATGACTCAAACCGATGCGTCGGTTATCAAAATAGTTATAGTAAATTCATTAGCTGACAAGTCTTTGCAGCTCTTCTGTGTATGTTTACGTGTTGTTTCATTCGGCTCCTTTTCTGTCTCCCCCCCCCCGCAGTACCTGCAGATGAAATGGCCTCTTTTGGACGTCCCTGGATCGGCAGGACTAAAAGACTCCCGTTCTCCAACGCCGGGGCATTTAGTAAGTGGACACTCGAAAACAAAACGCAAATGGATTGAATTAATGACAAGATGAAGCTAAAAAAAACAAAAAAAAGATTGTGAAGTCAAACCAGAGAAAGCAACGTGGCCGGTTGGAGGGAGGGAACCCATTTACATTTCACACACAAATAACACGATAAGCACTGTCCCTCGCCTTATTTCTTGGCACTAATTAGATTTTTCCTCCGGGACATTAACCTAATTATCAAACAAATCATGTCAACTCATTGGGGGGGGGGAATCAATTCACAGCGAACCATATACGTACATTAAATGCTTTAATTACACAATCACCGTAATGTGGTTATTTTCACAATAATGAAGTTATAGTACGCATGTAAATCTGCTGGTTCCCATCCATCCACAGTTAGCTACCCCCCCCCCCCCCCCCCCTTAGCGCCCGCATGTCTGTCTGTCTTTACCACAATCACTCCTTGTCTCCACCATAAATCTCTCAACTTTCCAAACTCTTTGCCATTCTTGAACCTTCCCACACAGGTGTGAACTAGTCACCCCCGGTGTCTCACTCGGGTTAGACAATGCGGGGCCTCGGCAGACCTGTTTGCTCTGTGGCTTCGCTGAGCGATGGGTGTGTTTGGGATTGAAAACATTTTTAGATAGCACGAGCATCTGTCTGGCATCTCACCTGCCTGATTGTATCAGGGCGTTTCCTAAGTTCTGGTAAGTCCTCACATATCCTGGCTAGACGAGCTTGCTGAGGCTGCATCTCTGGAACACGCCGACTTATTTGGACTTTAGCTTATTCACTGTGTCCCCCAGAGTTAGATAAGTCCATACATACCCTTCTCATCTCCGTGCGTGTCATAACTCTGTCTGACGCCCCCACCGCTAGCCTAGCTTAGCACAGATCCTGGAGGTAACCGGCTCCATCTAGCCTACTGCTCCCAATAAGTGACTAAATAACGCCAACATGTTCCTATTTACATGTTGTGATTTGTATAGTCACAGCGTGTACAAATAACAAGGTTGCATGAGACACAGCCATCTTCTAACCGTATACAAACTGGGAACTATATTCTCAGAAGGCGAAGCACTGCTACTTCTGCTACTTGGGCGGAGTGATATTACTCCAACTCTGAGCGAACTCCCACGGGGCTTCTCAGGTGCTGCGAGCAAAATATATGCATTTCTCTATTTATTCGGACTGCGTTTCATCCCTGAGGCCTTCTTCAAAATCAAGAATCCGCCCAGCAGTGTGTTATTTTTCTACATTATAAGTAGCTCTGTTGCAGAAAAGACTGCGGAGACAGAGCAACAACTAGTTGGAACTGTTACTGAAAGTAATGCGTGACTACAATGCAATAAAGGCGGAGGAAAACAGATTGAGAGTCAGAAAGATATCCATCGATAGTCAGTCCAGGACGTTGCAGCGTGTTTTTTTTCTTCTTCCGGGGAACGGTCACGTGATAGGGCCGTCAAGAACGAACGCCGGCGTTCTGCGTCGTCGTCATTTCCAAAGGTCTCCGTTTGTGTCCGTCCAGACTACAAAACAACCCCGGAGTTTTCACACCAAATCGAGGGCAGCAGTGTTTCCAAATGTCTCCGTTTTAGGGGCTCGGAAACACAGCAGTAGTGTGGACGCGAGGGGTGAACGTAGCAAAAGATATATGTTTTTAAGACCACAACGTAGCAGTGTAGACGTAGACTGAGTTTGTGGCTGATTCCCTGGATCCCGTGATCTCAGCGATGCACATGACAACGTCCTCATTGTTTGCATTGTCAAATGGGGAATTGGTGTTTGCTGAATCCAGGACTGACTTTAGTCTCAATAGAAACCAATTCAATCCATTTTTAATAGAATAAACGCCGACCTGTCTGTGACCCTGTTGGCACACAGCAGCTGCTGTGTGACGTTTGGTTGCAGCAAACTCGCTCAAATCTGTTTAGTTCAGTTAGACAATGTGTAACATTATGGACTCTGTGAATCCACAAAGCAGGGAGATGGAATTAAGAGAAAGTCAAAACAATGAGTGGGATAATAGCAGTTGGATTTAAAGGAAATGAAAGCACATTGACCGAGTTTGAGTTCCCTGTTTTTCAAATTGTTTCTGTTCTGTCCTTGGGCGGATGCTGTTACTCTTCATGTGGCTCTCTGTTGGCGTTTTTTTTTTTTTTTTTTTGGCCTTCGTCTCTCTGAGCGTCATTAAAGCTATACAAAAAAACTCAATGCAGAAAGAAACATTGTAGAAGACTGAGAATGTGAGGGATCCAACTGTTCGCTGGAAAAAATGTTACTCGCATTGTCAGAATAATAAGTAGCCTTCACTTTTGTGTGCTTACATGTGTACTTTACTTTAAGTTTGTTCTTTTGCTGTTATTCAATTGAATGCTTTTTATATCTGCACATATGAACTTATAAATGCATATACAGGCTCTATATGTTAGCGTGGGTAGAAGCTTCTTTGTATTTTGGTTTTATTAAATTAAAGACGATACTTTAATGCTTTTTAATATAATCATTTTAAGGCTGCAACTTTTTCATATATATATATTAGGGCTGTCAAAATAACGTGTTCATTTTGATTAATTAATCTGAGAACAAATAACGCGTTAAAAAAAATAAGGCAGATTAATCCATTCCATATTGAGGTTTGACCCGGAGCCGTTCTAGCCCCATTGGACTGTAAAATGAAGGACGGAGACGAGAATGTTTGGCCTGGATTATTAATTGGAACATTTACTTCATCATAAATCTTCATCCTGCCAACCCTGGCTACCGAAATCTGGTGCCACTGATATGTCTGCACTTCTCTCTGATGCTCTGAAACACAAACACCGCTGCACATGACGCTAGTTAACACTATACTCGACAGCAGCTAACGTTAGCCTACCGCTAGCTAGTTAACACTATACTCGACAGCAGCTAACGTTAGCCTACCGCTAGCTAGTTAACACTATACTCGACAGCAGCTAACGTTAGCCTACCGCTAGCTAGTTAACACTATACTCAACAGCAGCTAACGTTAGCCTACCGCTAGCTAGTTAACACTATACTCGACAGCAGCTAACGTTAGCCTACCGCTAGCTAGTAGCTGGATTAAACACGGTTAAAATGCTGACAGCTAACGCTAAACGGTGTAAAGCGTGACTGTGTTTTACTGTAGAGGATTCAACACCGGGATGTAACAATCTGCAGCTGCCGTCGGAGAAACAACACAGACGGTGCGTTCAATGAAACTGGTAAACTACAGCCTCGTGGTGCATTTGAAGTTATTGTAAATGTCCTTTTCCCATCTGATGGTTCAACAGCAATTTACTAGTGAAATTAGTTATTGTTATTGTTATACATTATTATTAAACATTTAATTTTGACCATATGGCCTTAGCAATAAACAAGCCGTTCTTTAATGTCACCAACTGTTGTTTAGTACCTTTTTTTTTCTTTTCTTTTTTTACTTTCTTAAAAAGTATCGGTTCAGGCACCATTAATTATGTATGTGATTCATTTCGATTAATTAATCACAGAGTATGTAATTAATTAGATTACATTTTTTAATCGATTGACAGCCCTAATATATATATATATATATCTATATATTATATATCTAATTATATATCTAATGATATCATAATGCGTAAGTGCTTGAAAACCAAACATCAGCTAAATACTGTTGTTTATTGTATTTAAACCTAAATGTAATGGCCGGTGTTAACGTCAGTTGTTTGCTCTCTAAAATGTCAGAAAATGGTGAAAAATGTGGATCAGTGTTTCCCAAAAAGCCCAAGATGACGTCCTCAAATGTCTCGTTTTGTCCCCAACTCAAAGATATTCGGTTTCCTGTCCCTGAGGAGAGAAGAAACTAGAACATACTCACATTTAACAAGCTGACATCAGAGAATTTTTACCTTTTGTTTTCATAAAAAATGACTCAAACAGATTCATTGATTATCAAAACATTTGGCGATTAATTTACCTAACAACTGATCGATTCATCTTTGCAGCTCTAGATCATTCAGCTATTTTTATTCCAGTTGAATAACACGTATCTACAGAACGGGCCAAACATCTCCAATGAAACCCTCCCGTTGTCCTCCGGTCAGATCTGACCCATTTTCAAAAAGTTTCTATATCAGAAATGTGGGTTTCTTTTAACCAAATTTGAAAACAAAATGACGTGGATGGTTCCATACAATGCTCAACACGAGTTAAATAAATGATCAGTTCACTACTTTCTTTATTATTTGGGTGTTTTATTCAACTTCATAGCATGTTGAAAATTGATAAAAGAACGTTGAAAAACGTAGGAAGAAAATGTCAAAAAAGCAGAAAAGAGTGACAAAAACATCGGAAAAAGTGACAAAAACATCGGAAAAAGTGATAAAAACTTCGAAAAAAAGTGATAAAAACATGGGAAAAGCTTAAAAAAAACATTAAAAAAGCGCAGAAAAATATTGACAGAAACTTCGAAAAAAGTGACAAAAGTGTCAAAAGACGACCAAAACATTTTGTGTACATTTTGACCCAGAAAAACAACACAAGGGTTAAATTGGCAGGAAACGAATACGAGGTAGCTTTCATTTTCAAAGCAGTATCAAAGGTAGGGAAGTTCACTAAAAGTTTAACGGCTTTTAGAATGTGAACTAAAAGAGGAAGTGGCCGACCTCTGACCACAGTAGGGGTGTAAATCACAAGTTGTATCACAGTAGGATATCATATTGATTCTCTAGACACTAAAATTTACTGATATCTGTTACGACACAATATCAATTTGATCCATTTCAGGGGCCTGCGATCAATACGAGCCGATATCATTAACGCCTATTCAACACAATCAGTTCCATTTCTAGCAACTCAAAAAAATAAACCAACTAAAATAGGATTTGTCCGTTTTATAACGCTGCTCTTCCAGGCATTTAAAGTAACAACAAACTATTCTTTTTAGTAAAAAGAGTAAATATGACGCGGGGAATCTAAAATAAGGGGGCATATACGTAGACACATCGTCTATATGTATCGCTATTTTCACTCTGCATCGTATCATAATATCAGATCGTGGTGGATCTTTGAATCGATACATCGATCCACAGCGATGTGTCGTCCCCCCGATTAATTGTGCAGCCCTACTTGTATATCACGATATCTCCATATATGATTTCATCAGGATATGATTCCATAGACAGTAAATGATCATATTGAATTATTGCCCAGCCCTATTTCAAAGCAGAATCAAAGGTAGGGAAGTTCACTAAAAGTCTAACAGCTTTCAGTATGTGAACTAAAAGAGGAAGTGGCCAAGCCTGATCTGACGACCTGTGACTAGAGGGTCATTTGATAAGTTGTGGGGCGCGCTAATACGGGGGCGTGGTGTACCCAGGGCACGGAGGCTAGAAAGTGAACCCCCCACCCGCGCTCGTCCTCCGCTCTGGGCCAGGAGCCCACATGCCCCTCTGGTGTGCTGCTGCTGACAGCGAGCCAGGCTGATTATGTGCTCATTACGCCAGCCACAGAGAGAGAGAGAGAGAGAGAGAGAGAGAGAGAGAGGGGGGGAGGCAGGCTGGCTCCCCCAGGCCTGCAGGCTCCCCAGGCCCCCAACGCTGCACTAATGAGAGCAGGGGGAGCGGATGGGCACACACTGGGGGGCCGGGGATTACTGCCCAGAGAGAGAGAGAGACACCAGCAGGGACTCCTGAAGCAGACCTGGACTTCTGCTACTAACGGTTACTTTCACTGTCTGTTAATCTGTCCATTATTTTCTGGATTCATCGATTAGTTTGGCCTATAAAATGTGGATCAGTGTTTCCCAAAAAGTCCAAGATGACGTCCTCAAATGTCTTGTTTTGTCCCCAACTCAAAGATATTCAGTTTCCTGTCCCAGAGGAGAGAAGAAACTAGAACATATTCACATTTAACAAGCTGACATCAGAGAAGTTTTAATCTTCTTTTCAGAAAAAGAGACTCAAATCGATTATTAAAATAGTTGCCGATTAATTAAGGAGTTTTATATCCAGTAATCTGCGTCCTTAACACTTAAAACACATATCACATGACCATTTTAGTATACCGGCCATGCGTGTGTCGGTGTGAACAGGAAGCAGCATCAATACTCTGCTAGAGCTGCAAAGATGAATCGGTTAGTTGTCAACTATTAAATTAATCGCCAGCTATTTTGATAATCGATTAATCGTTTGAGTCATTTTTTTAATGAAAAAAAGGTAAAAATTCTCTGATGTCAGCTTGTTAAATGTGAATATGTTCTAGTGTCTTCTCTCCTCTGTGACAGTAAACTGAATATCTTTGAGTTGTGGACAAAACGAGACATTTGAGGACGTCATCTTGGACTTTTTGGGAAACACTGATCCACATTTTTTCACCATTTTCTGACAATTTAGAGAGCAAACAACTAATCCATTTATCGAGCAAATAATCGACAGATGAATCGCCGATGAAAACAGTCGTTAGTTGCAGCCCTAGATGATATCATGTCTATTATTTCTGCGTTGGTGATTTGACATTTCTGCTAATTCTTGTTTTCCGTGTGGAACAAGAATTCGAGGATGTTTAATAGAAATCAGAGCGTTTGGTAGATACCAAAGTCCAGGGAAAGATCATCCTGTTGGCTGTGCAGATTGGGTCCGTACGGCCTGTATGCTAATGGGAGCCGGCGCCGGCCTGAGAGCCTCAATTATTCAACAGACAGGTTTGTTTAGCATTCAGGCTGTATTGCTTTTGGTAGGAATGGTGGTGGTGGGAGCACTGGGAAGAAGGGAACAAGCTTTTCTGTGAACGTGCCGCACCCCAGCATCAATACACACACACACACACACACACACACACACACACACACACACACACACACACACACACACATGAAGTACAGCACCCCAAAACCGCCAAAAAGACCCCTGTGTTCAGAGGGGCTGCCTCTTCATGAATAAAACATCAAAGGCACTGCAGGGCCAGGTGATGCAGTATGGATAACATGTCAGCCATCAGGAGTGAGAGGAGAGGAGAGGAAACAAGAGGAGAGGAAACAAGAGGAGAGGTTTTCAAAGTCTCTTTATTGGACAGTCAATGCACATTCAATCCTAAAGGAAAGAAAGCAAAGGAAAGAAGAGAGGGGAGGAAACGAGAGGAGATGAGATAAGATGATAGAGAAGAGGACAAAAGAGCAGAGGAAAAGAAAGGACAGAAAAGGAGAGAGAGGACATGAGAGGAAAAGGAAAGGAGACAAGAGGACACGAAGAGAAAGGAGAGGGGAGGGGAAAGTGGAGGAGAGAGGAAACGGGAGAGGAGAAGAAAGGAAACAAGACGCTGTCTGAATCCTGTGCGTGACTTATGGTTCTGCAGATGCTCCACGCAGAGCTTTCTCCGTAGCCTACGTAAGCGGCCTGAAGTTTATACTTGTGCGTTTGGTGTGTGTGTCGATCTCTTTAAGAGAATAGCAGGGCCGGCGTGTGTGTGTGTGTGTGTTTGTGTGTGTGTGTGTGTGTGTGTGTGTGTGGGGGGGGGGAGTGTGTGGTAGAGTGAGTGAGAGAGTGACGTGATTAGTAGACATGACTCTAGAGTCATAGTGAGAGAAACAAAGAGTCTCCCCTGTTCTTTCTGACCACGGTGGGAAATCTGGAGCAGGAGAAGTTAACCCTCTCCTTGATTTCATGTTTATGGAGAAGGAGAACCAGGAAATGAGTCGGGGGAAATGCAACGCTACAAAGCCACGGCTGAGCGACGTGTAGTTAAATTTTTTGAGAGGCGCACGTCAGGCTACGGCATTGGGTCGGTATCTCCATGTACCTACATACGTACCCACGACGTAGATTTAACGCAGAAGCATGAATCCGCCTAAACACTCAGCTGATAATGATGTCGAGGCTGCGGACTTCCCTCTCTGAGCTCCCTCAGTCACTCGCGCTACTTGCGGAGCTGTGACTCTCTGAGGTGGAACTGACCTGGGGTGTCTGTCCCTCCGTTACTTATCAGATCACGGCACACTCAGCGCTCAAATATGGGCTGATCTCCACTCGACAGGCGCCCAAGAATCACTTCTTTGTTTCAATATTGTATCAGCATCTGGAGTAATCAAGGCATCAGGGGACTGCCAGCGTGTCATAGGTCACTTAGTCACAGATTTTGTTTAAGTGAATTGAAGTGGTTAAGGTCTAGAGCAGCGTTCCAGAGATGCCGTTTGTCTCTCTGCATGTGTCCGGTGCAATTTTTATCTCTCAGGAGACTATACGACACTTGAAGTTGTAGGGCTGGGACGATATGCTTTTGTCCCCATTCGATTCTTTAATGATAAATGGGCGCCGATTGGATTTGTGTTGAGTATTGGGATTGTCTTTTACTTCTTTAACCCTCTGAGGGCGAAGGACGCGCCAGAGAGTCCAGCGATGTTTGGACAACAAACATTATTCAAAAAGCCACTTTTGTGAACCTAAGACTTTGGTAAACTCATTTCAAGCAACAAAACAATTTATCGACATGAGTGAAGGTTTGTTTTCATCTTCATGAGATTTGAGGAATTCCCCAAAAAAAACGAGCATTAACTTTTTCGGCTTTAGGGTCAAATGATCTCTTTACACATTGCTCTTGGACAACTTTGGGCCTCACTATACAGCAAGCTGGAGCAAATCCACATTGAAATCAAATCCAGAAAGTGGGGATGGATCGGTCATACACTTAGGAAGGATCCGAGGAACATAGCAAGACAAGCTCTGGACTATAATCCCCAAGACAAGAGGAAGCTAGGGAGACCTAAATCCAACTGGAGGCGGTCCACGCTTGATGAACTGAACAAGACGGGGACCTCATGGCAAGAAGAAAAGACCTTAGGGCAGAGGAGAGCGATGTGGAGATCCATGGTGGACGCCCTATGCTCCCAAGGGGGCCAAGAGGATTAAATGGAGAAAAAAAAATGCAGCAAGCTGAGTTTGTTCTGAACAAGTTGATATGCAACACACTGGGATCAGGTTATATGGAAATACCCTTTAAAAGGAGAATTTAAGATGTGTAAAAATCGAGAAAATGCCCTTAGACCTCAGAGGGTTAACAACAACTAAAGTTGAATAAAACACTTCTAGAGACGATATATCATGAGACATTTCTAAAAAGAATGCTCATCACGTCAGTCAGTCAATAAGTCTGACATTTATTTAATTCGTAAAGAAGAACATAACGTGGATTTTCAGCATTTTCTGCTTTCGCTCTATTTTGCTGGAAACGGATATGATGTGGTTGCTGTCGACGGTACCACATAAAGTCAAATATTTAGGTGAATCATTGGTAAAAACCTAATTCAAAAGTATCGATTCTGGGGAAAAGAATCTGTTAAAGCTACACTGAGTAAGGATTTATCCCATCTAGCGGTGAAATTATATATGTGAACCAACTGAATATTACTTTCTAGCCCTCCCTCCTACGGTGGCCGAACCCAAAATGATCTCTTAGTATCTCCATCGTTTACACGCAGCTGTTCTAGCCACTGCAGTGTTAACTTTGGTCTTGTTGCTTTGCCTGTCACGTTGTCATTTTAATTCTCTTTTTCGCTTCCCTGGCGAGTAATCTCCCCCTGGCATTCGTCACGGTGCCAATAGGCGTAAGAGGGCGAAATGCGGAGGCATGTCCCTCTTTGGTTAATGTATTATAAAGATGGAGGTATGTCTCTCTTTGGCTAATGTATTATAAAGATGGAGGTATGTCCCTCTTTGGTTAATGTATTATAAAGATGGAGGTATGGCCCTCTTTGGTTAATGTATTATAAAAATGGAGGTATGGCCCTCTTTGGCTGATGTATTATAAAGATGGAGGCATGTCCCTCTTTGGTTAATGTATTATAAAGATGGAGGTATGGCCCTCTTTGGCTAATGTATTATAAAAATGGAGGTATGGCCCTCTTTGGTTGATGTATTATAAAGATGGAGGTATGGCCCTCTTTGGCTAATGTATTATAAAAGATGGAGGTATGTCCCTCTTTGGTTAATGTATTATAAAGATGGAGGTATGTCCCTCTTTGGTTAATGTATCATAAAAATGGAGGTATGTCCCTCTTTGGTTAATGTATCATAAAGATGGAGGTATGTCTCTCTTTGGCTAATGTATTATAAAGATGGAGGTATGTCCCTCTTTGGTTAATGTATTATAAAAATGGAGGTATGGCCCTCTTTGGCTGATGTATTATAAAGATGGAGGTATGTCCCTCTTTGGTTAATGTATTATAAAAATGGAGGTATGGCCCTCTTTGGTTAATGTATTATAAAGATGGAGGCATGTCCCTCTTTGGTTAATGTATTATAAAGATGGAGGTATGTCCCTCTTTGGCTGATGTATTATAAAGATGGAGGTACGTCCTCCCTCTTTGGCTGATGTATTTTAAAGATGGAGGCGCTACATGGCGGCCGTCATTCCAGCGAATGATTCTGAATGGCAGATTCTACGCTTACGAGAATACTTTGATTAGTTGGTGGAAGTAATTACACATGAATGAGGACATATTTGTGAAAGAACAAAGTTTTTTTTTTGCTAAGAATCAACTCAACAGAATTACACAATGTAGGTTTAAAAATCGTGGCAAAAAAATAATCACGATACATATGTGAATCGATTTGTTTCCCACCCCTATTAGGTTGAGATATTAACTGAAAATCTTTCCCGAAGAGATAAATATGCTTGCTTTTTGACCCATTTTCTTTCAACGGAGCTTTGAGTGGGCGTCCGGTGAGATTCTCTCGTTTTGCATTCGGCAGTGAACAACCGGGATCCATCATGAAATCAAAGGCTTTGGGAGGACTGAACTGAATACTGATCTGAGGTCTGCAGCCCTGCTGGGCCACTGCAGAGGCTAGATCCTCTTCAGAAAATAGGAAACGAGGAACCAGCACTTTGAGTCTGAAGTAAAGAGATTTAGGAGCGCAGAATGAGTTTGTGAAATTACACAAGATGTCGTTTATCAGAGGCAGACTTACCAGACAACCTGTCAGTTTACAAAGTATTTCCCTCTGAAGTTCATCCATATCCCGTGCTGATTTTGTCAAAAAACACTAAGTATATTTAATGATCACTGGGGATATTGTAGAGCTGCAAAGATTCGATCCATCCATCGATTCATTGTCAACTATTAAATGAATCGCTTAAACTATTTTGACAATCGATTCATCGGTTTGGGTAAAAACATGTCTCTGATGTTCTAGTTTCGTCTCTCCTCTGTGACAGAAAACTATCTTTGAGTATATTTGAGGACCTCATCTTGGGCTTTGGGAAACACTGATCCACATTTTTCACAATTTTCTGACCTTTGATAGAACTAGGGCTGCACAATTAATCGCAATCTTATCGAAATCGCAATATGAACTAGTGCAATATCCAAATCGCAGGGGGGCGCAATAATTGTTAACGGCAAAATATGTGTCAAACCATTCTAAAATAAAGTATAGTGGTGCTGCAGAGACGTCCCTGCCTACAGTCCTATCCTACAGACTAATGACAACATCTTTGTTTGGTACAGATTTTCTTTTAAATATTTTTCAATGAGAATAATGATACAAAAACGATCATTCCCTCCAATATCGTGGATCATATTGCAATATCAGTCAAAATAATGGCAATTAGATATTTTCCTAATATCGTGCAGCCCTACCAACAACTGATCTATTAATCCAGAAAATAATCAACCATGAAAACAGTCCTTGGTTGCAGCCCTAGGATATGACGCTGCTCTGCGCTGCATTGTTTTAAACTACAATATTTCTCCCATCAACCCCTTTTTTTTTTTTAAAGGCGATGACCAGATGCAAAGCACACATTGTCTGTGATGGATGAATGGCAGAGTTTGGGATTTTTTATTTTTTTTTTAAAGACATACGACACGGTCAGTCCCCTCTCACGTCCGCTTCCTGTTGGCGTTGACAAACACAAGGCTTGGATTTCTCAGCATGCCAGGCATTCTTTTCAGCCCCGTCTTTCCTGGAGTTTTTGAAAGGCCTCCGAAGCCTCCCACCCAGAATCACCGAGCATAAAGACACACAAAGCTGCGGGGTTATTCAGTTTGTTCTAAGCTCTCTTCCCCATCGGCTGTTTGCCTAGTAATTCAATTCAGATGTGCAGGATCCAAAAACATGTTTGCTTGAATGAAATCCACCCCTCCACCCACACTGACCAAGGACTGTGCTTTTCTTAGCGCCGTTCCAAGTTGGACAGCAAGGCGAGGTACTGCCACCTCGGCCCTTTTTAAGCTTCAAACCCTCTTAAGAGACAGACATCTTTTTCTCTGCACTGGCTCAGCCCCCTTTTTTAAACCTTCCTCTTACTACGTCCCAATTCATCAAACGTCCAGTTTATCAAACCAATGTTTACACCTTATCTATTTATTACTGAGGCTGCTAACTTCTCAGGAATGTGCAATACCTTATCCTTATCTCTTATCTCTAATGTGCATTATCTACTGCTGGGACCGTTTCACTTCTTGCTCTACTTAAATGCCTTTTTTCCCCCATGTTTAGTGTTTTTTATTGTGTTTTTTTAATACTCGGGGAGTACCAACATCATTTCTTTGTAATGAATCAGAATACTTTATCGATCCCGCTCAGGGAAATTGTTTAGTTGCAGTTGCTAACAGTCAACTTTAAGGTAAAATAAGAGCGAGTCAATAAGTGTATAAACAGTGTTTCCTCTATGTTGATTTTGTAGTGGCGGCCCACCGTGGCACAAATTCTGCCGCCACGGTATCAGAAAAAGGGCAGACGCACAATGTAGTCGCGGTTGCCTTTTAAATGATCCTGCCGACATAATGCATAATGTTGGCTGCCGCTCACATTGCAATTTAACAACTAGTAGAACTATTCAGAGGTTATTGGGCCCGTCCAGTTTAACAACTAGTAGAACTATTCAGAGGTTGTTGGGCCCGTCCAGTTTAACTCCACATACTGTTATGTTGATGGAGTTTGTTGCCAAAACGTTCGCTTTCTTCGACTATTAAACAAACAGCGCCACCAAAACCGTCACCGCGGTGGCCCTGTTCTAATTGGACAACGTTCAACTTGTCAGTTCTGTCAGCTCATCGTCCTGATATCTGTTCGGACAGACCTGCCCCCACTGCTTAAAAAAAATCCTAAAGGAAACACTGGTATACAGCAACATAAAGTAACATAGCTACAGTAAGAAATAAAAACGTTAAGTAAAAGCAAAGTGAAATTAGGGTAAAAAAGATAATGGTTCTGAAACAATGGATTGTACAAATGCTATTGTAGTGCATTGTGAAAAGACTGTCAAACAATACTGTCAGACGGTTGTGCCATGACAGGAAAGCTTCCTGCTGTATGGCTTATGTCCAATGCGCTCTAACCAAGGACGTAACTTTGGGTTCAACATTGGGGGGGGGTTGAGATCTCCACTTTTGAGCAAAATTGAAATTTTGAGCGTGTCAAAGACTTAATGTTCTGCATTCTGGTACATGTTTCTGCAACAGTTTGTGCTTTTTCTGCATCAAGTTATGGTGCAAATGTCTTTTTCTTATTTATGTAAAGGTAGTTATTATTAAGTATTCTGGGAGTCGGGAGGGGAGATGGGGGTTGCACTGGCCAGTTTTCCCCCCCTCCACCCCGCCTATGTCTCTAACACCAGTTCTGGGTGTTTAATACTCGCTAGCGGAGAAGTACGCACCACTGCAGGCCTGTTTGCAACAAGCACGTCTATGTAAAGAGCACGGATTCCGTCTGTCGATGTAGATACCATCTGGTTCCAGGTTGCCCTTTATCCGTCCTATCGCGTAGATGTTGTTTATATTTAAAACACGGCTCGTGTTCCTCGCGGTTTCCTTATTACACTCTGCTTGTTGGATGGTGAAAGCAGACGTATGGAGCTCTCATGGGCTGGAGGAATATTCCCTCCACACATGAAGCGAGTGAAAGAAGGCATTGATGTGTCCCTGTTTGGTTTTAACTCATGATTGAGCCATTAGTCTGGCTTTTTATTTAATTTTTGTGATTCCACAAAACCACACGTTATTCTCTTCAGATCTCTGCAGGGCGTTATACATTTGAATTTGATCAGAAAACGACGCTGATTTTGATCGGTTCCACACCGAAATGTGATTTAAGGAGAGGGAGTTGCTTGATGAAGTAGCCATGTTTTATTCCTAACCTAACGGAGACACTCTGGCAGGTAGGATTCAGGTCCGAATAGTTTTGCATATGTGCAACCTGCGTTCTCCATCTCTTTCCTCTCTCCACATTTTGGGTTCGGGGCTGCAGAACTGAAAAGGCAGCCCCCCCCCTCCCCCCACCGAGGTTGAAACTAGTGCCTTCAAACTTAGAAAAATATGTGTAGAGCACACGATTGGTGTATTCCAGGATATGAATAATTAATAAGTGTCATTTCAAATTCTCACTGAAGTGCTTTCCAAAAAATGTGTTGGCACCAGGGTCTAGAGGTCTCAAACAGCCCTCACAATATAGGGAGAAAAAATCCAGGCACATTGTACATTAAGTAGAACAACAAAGCACAACTCAAATATACATGACATGTGGGAGTTGGGATTTTCGAGCCAGCAGGTCAACACTATTTCTGCCGCGAAAGCTTCATCAAAGCCTGTTTTCTCTGTGTTGGGTGAAACCGTGTTTCTCTGCGCGTCGTCGTCATGACCTTATGCGCTCTTTAAGTCTGGAGAAACTAAAAAAATAAAAAATAAAGTCCAGAGCAAAGAGATCTTAATATAGCCGTGTTTAAACACCAGTAAATATTTTCCCTCACTCCGTCTGGCATTAGCAGAATCAAAGTGTGCTTTACACACGGGAGGAAGGAAAAAAACACCACTTTGCTACAGATTCAAAAAGGGAGGAAAAGGTTGGCCCTTTTCTTTTTCTTTTTTAAAAAATGGGCAGAGGAAAAAAAATAAAAAAATAAAAGCAAAAGATTTGGAACAATTCTTAGCAGCGTGAAGCAAGAGAGTGCACGGACGTCTCAATGCAAACCTTGTTCCTCGGCAGACCACGTTGGAGAGGTTGAGAAGGGGGTGTGAGGAGGAGGAGGGATATTGAAGAAAGGTTAGCCTGGAGGAACAAGACTCCTTTCTCCCCCCCGCTCCCTCCCTCCCTCCTTCCCCCTCCCTCCCCTTGACCCTCCCATGTGACAAGTTGAGCCAACAAGTGCTCCATTGAGCCGGGCAGCCAGGGGAAATGACTGCGAGACGGAGCGCTGCCTAATGAAAGTAGAGACGCGGGTTATTATTATTGTCTTCATCGTGTTGGTCGTAGCAGTGATGGGGGGTTTGGGGGAGTCTGTGCGTCGGCATTTTGGGCCGCAACTAGCTGATTATTTTACAGATTTAATCTGTGGGTTGTTTGTTGGATTCATCGATTAGTTGTTTGGTCTATAAAAATGTCAAAAAATGGGCTCAGTTGGTAGAGCAGGCGCCCATATATAGAGGTTTACTCCTCGACGCAGCGGCCGCGGCGTCGACTCCGACCTGCGGCCCTTTGCTGCATGTCATTCCCCCTCTCTCTCCCCCTTTCATGTCTTCAGCTGTCCTGTCAATAAAGGCCTAAAAATGCCCAAAAAATAATCTTTGAAAAAAAAAAAAGCCCAAGATGATGTCCCCAACTCAAAGATATTCAGTTTACTGTCACAGAGGAGAGAAGAAACTACAACATATTCACATCTAACAAGCTGACATCAGAGAACATTTTCACTCAAACCGATTTAGTTTTAGTTACTATTAAAAGTAAAAGTACTCTATTTTAGAAAGTGTAAAGGATCCAACCAGTTGTGTGTTTAATGGTCTGATCATCTCAGCTGGACTTGTAGGCCGTCATATTGTTGACTAGTTTACTTTATAATAAAACATCAGATTTTATAAACTACATGTGTTCTGTGTGCAGCAATCTTAATGTGTAAAGTAACTAGTAATTAAAGCTGTAACAGAGTAATGTAGTGGAGTAAAAAGTACAATATTTCTCTCTTAAATGTAGCGGAGTAGAAGTAGAAAGTGGCCTGAAAAGAAAAGACTCAAGTAAAGTACAAGTACCTCAACATATGTACTTAAGTACAGTAGATAGATAGATAGATAGATAGATAGATAGATAGATACTTTATTGATCCCCAAGGGGAAATTCAAGGTCCCAGTAGCTTAAAGACATCACACACAAGATACACATACATCATAAACAGGATGATAAAATAACAAATCCACATGAATAATATGGACAATAAAAGAAAAGACACTAAAATAAAAAAATCCACATGAACGTACTACTTGAGTAGTAGTACCACCAGTGCTCTGGATTTCCTGTTCTTTCCCACTTTATCTAAAGTTACACAGTGTTTTTCTAACTGTAATAGTTAGGGTGGTCTGCAGTGTAACGTGGTGGTGTAATCCACCCAATGGGCGTCTGCTTCTTCTTCCCCATCAAGTGACTTCCGTGAGACACAGTGGGATGATGATGTCTCCACTTGTTTACGGCTGTCCAGTTTACCTTCGGCTGCTTGTGTTGGTCTGTGGCTCCGTGGTGTGACTTTTGGACTGCGTGGCTCTGTTGTTTTTCTTCTCAGATTGAACAAACAGTTCTCGGCTTAAACAGCCGTAATGGTCTTGGCATGTGTCAGCAGGGCTTTTTAGTGTTCCTTGGGGCCGGTCCAGATTGCATCACAGGGCCGGTCACACGCACACAGCACACAGTCTGATGTGATGTTTACCGGAGAGGGCATTCACACATGATGCCCTCTCCTTACACCGTGTGTTTCTTTTGAACAATGGGCAACAGAGTTGTGGTCTACACTGAGGGATAGTTATAAGCTCGTTTTTTTTTTTTTTAGCCACAAGCATGATAGCTTTCATTGTTTTCCCGAGGTTTGAGGAAGACTTAAAGCTGCTTTATGCTTCTGCGTCAACGCCACGCCGTAGCCACGCCGTCGCTCCTACGGCGTCGTGACCCTTTCAGAGTTCTGCGTCGGGGTTGCTTTGCATCGCGGTGCATCTCACCGCCATAACGCTAGGGGGGCGATAAGTCTGAGGTTATTTGCGAGGTGCCTGCCAGCCAGTTTATGTTATGTTAGCAAGCTAACTTTAGCACAACTGCCCACAAAGTACTGCTTGCTGGCCAAGTGCTAATTTCAAAACGTTACTGACATATATAGACACTTTACAAACAGATAACCCCCTCAATATGTCTGAGTTTATTTGAAAAGCTGATGTCAGTGAACTAGCATGTTGCTACTCCCCACAGTAGGCTGCTTGAAACACCGACTATCAACACACAGGACCAGCTGACCAATCACAGTCCTTGCGGTCAAAGTTACACATTTTTGGAGGTGCACGTCGAGCTCCGACACAGAGGGGTCTGCTGGGGTACACCGTTGATTCGACGCAGAAGCATCAAACAGCCTTTAGGGGCATGTATTTGGTGGGGGGGCTTAGGTGTTTCTTGCCTCAAGAGAATGTGACGTATACGAACAAAGACATGCGCAATTGTACATCATTTTGGACCGTTATTATCACCACGTGTGTGTCTAAAACGTTAATGATACGAGCAGATGATGAATAAATAACAATCAAAATGTGCTAAATACAAAAGTCTAAGTTAGATCTAAGAAAAGTCATGTAGTTCGTTTTGATGCTCACACAGATTTAACATTCATTTGGCCTTGGCGTAGATGGATAACATTCCCTCTTTCTCCTTTAACATTCAAATATTCTGGGAAAAAGAATTTACA
Organism: Sander vitreus; assembly: GCF_031162955.1. Lineage (NCBI taxonomy): Eukaryota > Metazoa > Chordata > Actinopteri > Perciformes > Percidae > Sander > Sander vitreus. The sequence continues at coordinate 34,955,370 of NC_135859.1, forward strand.
TTATCAGTGTCCTAACATCATATTTGTTTTGTTTTTATGATTACTTGTCCTTTTCTCTCCTCTTTTTCTTTCCTCTGTCCCTTTTTTATTTATTTATATGTAAACACTATATGTTTTTATGTTTCTCTCTTCATGTATTGTTGAATAGTTGCAGGGAAGCCAACATGCCGAGCCCCCCCCCCCCCCAGACATATTTGAACTTTTGAAAAAAGAAACTTTCAAAAACATTTTAAACATAATTTGGCGGCCCCCCTGCATTTACTCTGAGGACCCCCTAGGGGTCACAGACCCCTTTTTGAATATCTCTGTCTTGAAAGAATCATTGTTTGGTGTTTTTCAACATGTGCTAGGTAACTCAAATCCAACTGTTGTCAATGTTATGTGTCAGACACGTGTTGCACGTTGCTCACTTCTTGCTCCTAACTGCCATGTGTGTGTTTGTCTGTGTTTTTGTCTTCACCAACAGTCCAATAAGGTCCCCGTGGTGCAGCACGCCCACCACGTCCACCCTCTGACGCCCCTCATCACCTACAGCAATGAACACTTCTCCCCCGGCACGCCACCGTCACACCTCTCCCCAGAGATCCTCGACCCAAAGACAGGTAATGGCTCGGATCCACTTCACTGCACACTGTACATCTCAGAGCAGTGGTTCTCAAATGGGGGTACGTGTACCCCTAGGGGTACTTTGGAGGACTGCAGGGGGTACGGGAGCGCTTTTAAAAAAAAGGTTTTTGTCGCTTTTTGTCACTATTTTCGACCTCTTCTTTCCTTCTTTCCTTCGTTCCTTCTTTCCTTCCTTCCTTTTGTTTGTCGAAGTTTTTTTTCGCTTTTTTTCAAAAAACAATTCCGCCTTTTTCAAGGTTTTTGTCACTTTTTTCGACGTTTGTCTTCCTTCTTTCTACTGTGTTTTTTTTTTTTACAAGTCTGTCGCTTTTTGCGAAGTTTTTGATACTATTTTCCACCTATTCTTGCCTTACTTCCTTCTTTCCACCGACTCCAGTTTTTGTTGCCTTTTTTCATCAGCGTTTAAATGTTTTTCAGTCACATGGCTGCTGTTTGGTAGATCTATCGCTGGTCAGAGGTACTAAAACACAATTCAAAAGGGGTACATTATTGAAAACGTTTGAGAACCACTGTTCTCAGTGTAACTGTGTTTTGTTTTTTACAGCCTAGGCCCTATTTTCCCATCTTTTTATGTCTAATGGGAATAACAATCTTTGTCCAGTATTAAGCCCCCAGCACAAGCTGTTAGGCGTGCACGATTCAGAAACTTTCACGATTGGATTTTTAGGCTCAAGATTCAATTCATAATCGATTCTCGATTCAAAAAACGATTCACAGTATGTAAATGTAGTTACTTTTTCCATGTGATTGCAGTGGACATACAATTACATTTTTTATTTTTATTTTATTAAAAAATATGAATCGATTTTGAATCGGTAGAGCTTGAATCGCTTTTTTGTCAATATACATACTTAGTTTCCGTCCACTAAAAGTTCTGTTTTTGCCACCAACAGGCTCAGATTATTATTCTAAGTGTCTGACAACATTATGAAAAAGATCCTTTTTGTTTAACATGAAACAGCCCCGAAAATCCCCATCACCAAACCCACCAGACTCCATGTAAATAAACAGTGATTTTATCATTGTAAAACACACTTCATTCAAAGTCAACAGAAACTAAATAAAACTATCAAAAGCCGTCTTGGTTCGTCTTTCCACTGTTCCAACAATCACCACTCTGGTTTGGTTGAAATAAACCCTTTTCACCCATTTACATGTGGAAATATGCTGGCTCTATACACGCTAAAATGGCTGTTTATTTAAATGGAGTCTGGTGGGTTTGGTGTTCAGCCTGGTTTACAGGTGCTGCAGTTCTCGCAGGACCAATTTAAAAGATGTTTTCTTCACATTAGTCACTCAGACACCATAGTATTGGAAAATGACCTTTCAAATTACCTTCCGAAGTGAAATTCCACATACAGACTGTCAGTAATCTCGACAGGTGGCTGTAAAAGCTACATTTTGTCAAAGCATCAGTTAAGATGAATTCAAATAGTAACCAACGTGACCAAGCTGAGAAGAAATATTGAATCATCCGCAGAAAGCAGGAGGCAGACACTGTGACGTGCACCAACAAACGCACGCTTGACAGGGTCACGACGTCTGAAAAGGAAACTGTTTCTGTTTGAAACGTACAGAGCAAGTTTCTATGGACATTTTGTTACTTTTTTTCACCTTGAAAACTCAGTATTGTAATCCCCAGAGTGAAAGGATGAAACTACAAACTTTATACAGCGACCCTTTCAACCCTAGAGTACGGAGTACCAAGAGTACAGCGATTGTTGTCTTTTGAGTTTCTGAAATGTATTCTTTCCTATTTTATGTTCCTCTTTTTTTGTAATAAATGTCAATTTGAAAATGATTTTGGGTATGAGAAAGGGCCGATTTAACAATCAGTGATTTTTGGACACGGGGGTGGAATAATAAGTTTAACCTTTGGACCATGCGTCATCCTCCAAAACTGAAAATCAACACTTTTTCTGGCGTCTTTGTCTCTTTTTTTCGATTTTAGCCGCTTTTTTTTCAATGTTTTTGGCGCTTTTTTAAAATATATTACTTTCACTACCATGTATGAACACCACCACCAACTTATATAGTTTTATACTTATTTTTGGAATTCATGGTCAATAAACCTCCTTTTTAGGGAATTGTACCTAATTCTTTAGTTAAAAAAGCAGGAATTATGAATTATATAGACTAATATTAAAGGAAGGATAATCAAAGAAGGGTATATGTCAACGTTCAGTCCGGTTCAGTTTCGAAACATTTCGTTTTTAGTTATTTACATTATTATTCATGCATTTTGTTTTATTTGTTGTCTGCTGTTTCTGTTCTTTACATATTTGAAATAAAACCTCCTCAGTTAATCAATCAATCAAAGATGATGGTAAATATTGTTTTCAGTAAGTCCTCTATGTAAGAAGCTGCATTTTTTTTTTTTTAAAGCTGCTTTCTTCCGTCTCTCCCCCCGCAGGTATTCCTCGGACCCCTCACCCGTCAGAGCTCTCTCCGTACTACCCGCTATCTCCCGGCGCGGTCGGATCCATCGCACACCCTCTGGGCTGGTTCATGCAGCAGTAAGTCACGCTTATAGTCAGCTGTCCACTCAGCCAGATTGTAATTGTAATGCATTTCTTTGAACAGGGACAGTGTACAAACATACATGAATAGATGTCTTGTGCCAGGTTGCTAGTTTCCGCCCGTAGTCCCTGGGCAAGTAGATGGTGCAATGAAATACAGACAAAGTATTTACAGCTCAACATATACAATACAGATGCATAAAGTCATACAAATCTACAGACATTATTGTCCCCCTGTCCCACCCCATCTAGAGCTAAAACTAGACTGCAGGTGCACCGTATCGGAACAAAAATAAATGGGAACATTTGAGTTCAGCGGGAGGAATTTTTGTGAACATTTATGGCTTTTGGTACGGCTCTCGTAATCAATCGCAACGCTGCTGTTCCACAGGCAGAGGGTTGGAGGTGATGAGTGGAGGATTAGTGCTGCTGGGTTAGCTGTCAGCAGCACACTGTCTCTGTCTGTCTCCGTCTGTCTCTCTCTGTCTCTCTCTGTCTCCTTCTGTCTCTCTCTGTCTCCTTCTGTCTCTCTCTGTCTCCGTCTGGCTCTCTCTGTCTCTCTCTGTCTCCGTCTGTCTCTCTCTGTCTCTCTGTCTCCTTCTGTCTCTCTCTGTCTCCTTCTGTCTCTCTCTGTCTCTCTCTGTCTCCTTCTGTCTCCGTCTGTCTCTCTCTGTCTCCTTCTGTCTCTCTCTGTCTCCTTCTGTCTCTCTCTGTCGCTCTCTGTCTCCTTCTGTCTCTCTCTGTCTCCTTCTGTCTCCGTCTGTCTGTCTCTGTCTCCTTCTGTCTCTCTCTGTCTCCGTCTGTCGCTGTCTCTCTCTGTCTCCGTCTGTCTCTCTCTGTCTCCTTCTGTCTTCATCTGTCTCTGTCTGTCTCTCTGTCTCCGTCTGTCTCTCTGTCTCCTTCTCTCCGTCTATCTCCGTCTGTCTCCTTCTGTCTCCGTCTGTCTCTCTGTCTCTGTCTGTCTCCGTCTGTCTCTCTGTCTCCGTCTGTCTGTCTCCCTGTCAATTTAGTTCCTTTTTTTTTTTTCCATTTTCAATTTGCTTTATTGACATGACAAAATCAATACATCTGTGTTGCCAAAGCATATAAACAAACAAACAAACAAACAACAATAACAAGGAGTACATACATCTGATATAATAATAATGATAATAATGATAGAAGTAAACCAGATAATCACTGTCTTGTCTCCCTCCGTCTCTCAGGCAGGGCCAGCCCATGTACTCCATCCCTCCGGGGGGATTCCGTCACCCCTACCCAGCGCTGGCGATGAATGCATCCATGTCCAGGTGAGCAGATCATGTTCGGCCACTCCCCCCCCCCTCCCAAAGGGAGACATGTAATATCTGCTGCTGCTATGATATGCTGTAATCATGTTTCTCCTGCTTTCTGCGCCAGCCTTTTTAAACACTAAAAGAAATGGCTGCTGTGCATTTTTTAAACCTCCATTGTTTGCATTGTTAAATAGCGTTGGTACAAAATATCGATACGGCAATATATTGTTTTCCTTCTTCGTGCGCTACGATAATCAATACCCTGGTGCCAAATATGGATATTTTAATGAATAAAGGCCCTCTAAATAGGGCTGGGTATCAATCAAAGGTTTTCCAATATGGGTACTGATACCAACACAGTGACTTTGATACCGGGTCCTAAACGATAGTTTTTTCGATAGCAATTTTATAAAACAAAAAGAAATTACAACATTACACATTACAGCACAAATCTTTTTATTTTTCAGCTTCTACTACGTGAGTACGGCTCTGTGTCTCTACGACGTGTAACGTTACACAGCCAATCACAGACATTATTAGATCTTGGCAGAAGCACGCTGCGTGCTTATTGGCTCACCGATGCTGATGAGATTTACTCCTTAGGTATTGAAAGTGGGTATTGAATGGCGAGGCATCTTTCGACCCTTGAGAGGCAATTTGGCCGGTGCCTAAAAAGTATTGAATTCGGTACCCAGCCCTAGTGCTGAATAGATTTCCCTGCTCCCAGCGTCGCTGCTTCATGGCTCCTCGAGGCGGCGCTCAACACATAAACGAGGGAAAGTTGAACAGAAGTTAACGAGTCGAGAGGAAGAGGTTTCCAACGGGATGGCGGACAGCAGTTTGAGGAAAATAACAGACGCCCCAGCTACGTTTAAAGTGCTCATATTATGCTTTTTGGCGTTTCCCCTTTCCTTTATTGTGTTATATATCTTATATTTTTTTTGTGCATGTTATAGGTTTACAAAGTGAAAAAGCCCCCCCCAAAGGGACTTACCATCTCCAACAGAAAACACTGTTCACAAACTGCTCCAAACAGCTCTATTGTAGTCCAGCCTTTACTTCAGAGACAAACGTGCATCTGAGTTATCTCGAGACACTTTACAGATAGAGTAGGTCTAGACCACACTCTGTAATTTACAAAGCCCCAGCTATTACAGTGATTGCCTCAAGAGCAAATATTAGCAGTAGCTAATGCGACAGTGGCGAGGAAAAACTCCCTTTTAGGAAGAAACCTCGGACAGACCCAGACTCTTGGTAGGCGGTGTCTCTAGTCCTTACCTAGGTACTGTCAGGGCACGCCCTCATACTCTGCTTCTGACTGGCTAGTAGTCCTTACCTAGGTACTGTCAGGGCACGCCCTCATACTCTGCTTCTGACTGGCTAGTAGTCCTTACCTAGGTACTGTCAGGGCACGCCCTCATACTCTGCTTCTGACTGGCTAGTAGTCCTTACCTAGGTACTGTCAGGGCACGCCCTCATACTCTGCTTCTGACTGGCTAGTAGTCCTTACCTAGGTACTGTCAGGGCACGCCCTCATACTCTGCTTCTGACTGGCTAGTAGTCCTTACTTAGCTACTGAGCATGTGCGACTTCCAACAAAGATGTTACAGCAGTGAGAGGTCTCACTCTGTAGCTAAAACAGAGAGCTCAACACACAGGGTGAAAGGAGGAGCTGCAGCAATGTGCAGTACAACAAAAATTTGGTGTTTTTTTTGAAAATTAAACCATGTAAACCTATTCTGATATAACCTCTAAATACAATTATGAAAATGAGCATAATGTGAGCACTTTAAGTCTAAAAGTCTGAACCCATAGTTGATCTATAGTTGTGTCATTTTAATTTACAGACTGAAAACCTTCACTTAAGCTTCTCACAGGCATTTTATATTCATATTTAGACCGATACCGTGATGGATCTTTATAGGATTGTCAGGCAATATATTGATTATCGCAGACTTGCTGCATCGTGATGTTATCGGTGAGGTCCTCTGTGGTTTCCACCCCCTGTTGTTAAAATGTGTTGGCAACATTTTTATAGAAAAATCTTCTTCTTTTTTGAATAACACACTTTCGACTTCTGACAAAATTGTCAGATCATGAACAGGCAGCGGCGTCGGGAGCACGAAGGGATCCGAGGTTTAAGTCCATCGCAGCACAAGTTCAGCTTGTTAAATAGTGCGAAGGTGTTATTGGCATTCAGCACTCCTCTCCAGTCTTTTCTCCTGGAGCGAAACTTCTGTGGTCAGGGCAATGTTCTGAGAACGAACACACACACACACACACACACACACACACACACGGCAGAGATGAAAGGGCTGAGAATCGATAACGACAAATCAAAGCTCATCTGAACCTGCATGTCCAATCAGACTAAACTCTCTGACCCTCTTCTTTTTTCTATATTGGGCAGATTTGTAGCGAGCCTTCCGGTGTTGGTACGAGATGAAATATTCAGAAGCGTCTCTGTGATCAATAGGATGTGCAGCACCGTCCTTAGACGGACTCACAACAATCACAGCACACCTCACAGAAGCTTTTTTTCACACTTGTTAATGCGTCAGATTTGGTGCAAGCTAAATGCCGCACCAACTTCAATATTTAGCTGTCCTTAACTTTGTCTGCATTTGTTCATCTAAAAGATATCACTTTAAAGTGTCCATATTATAAAAAAAAATCACCTTTTCTGGGATTTGGGGAGTTATTTAGTGTCTCTGGTGCTTCCACACGCATACACACTTTGAAAAAAAAACCTCCATGCTGTTCTGAGTGAGATACGGTTTCTGAATGTGTCCTGCCTTCAGTCTCTGGGTCAGCTGGTCAACATCTGCACGGCTTTCTACGTCACTAGCCGAGACGAGGGGGCTAGGGGGCTAACCGTTAGCAAGCTAGCGCTAGCATGCTAGTTCGTTCTCAATGGCAAAACACTGCTACAACACACACAAATTCCCCCTAATCTACAAAATAAATTGTATAGAACTACTTAATGTCCCTGTTCTGCAGGTATTCAACACAAAGGTGGAAGTACGCCCTCGTTTAGAAGAAGTCTCCCAGCTAATCCTGCCTTGTACTACTGAAGTTGGAGAAACAGCTAGCTAGCTCATGTAGGCCTTACCTAGCTACTGAGCATGTGCGACTGCCAACAAAGATGTTACAGCAGTGAGAGGTCTCACTCTGTAGCTAAAACAGAGACCTGAACACAGGGTGAAAAGAGGAGCTGCAGCAATGTGCAGTACAACATAAATATGGTGTTTTTTGAAAATTAAACCATGTAAACCTATTCTGGTACAACCTCTAAATACAATTATGAACCTGAAAATGAGCATAATATGGCCACTTTAAAAGTGTGATTATTACTAAGTAAAAAATGAAGCAATTAAAGTAGGAATAAAAAACCTAATTTCAACTTTATTATGAAGTCGGAATGGTTAATTGTTTACATTATTTGTATCTAGAAGATGTAACGTTCAAGTTGTTAATATATAATGAGGTATAAAATGAAGCAAGAAAGAATTAAAGAATGAATACAATCTTATTTCAATTCAGTTTTATTTCTTGTGTCAAAGCCTAACAGAAGTTATCTCGGGACACGTTACAAATAGAGTAGGTCTAGACCACACTATAATTTACCCAGACTGCATTGGGAGCATTATTTTGACTGCGTGCCATCCCTTGGAGCAGCATTCATCAGGGACCAAGTGGGATGTTTACAGACTTAGTCGGTATAGGTTTATCACCCAGGGAACCATGTGGCACCTCCTTGTTTATACAGCATGAATTATTGAGTGGTTCAAGGCAAAAGGAGGAAAATAAAGCCAAATATCAGTTCCTAGCAACAGATATACTATTAGACCTCATGTATTTAAACCCATTTCTTCCTTTAGGTCAGATTTTATACTCAGTCAGAGAGTAAATGTTGAACGAGGAGTCAAAACGAGCTTCTAACTTTAGTCTGTGTGTGAGTGTTTGCAGCCTGGACTCCAACGGTTAGAATCAGTCAGGGTCATTATAGAAAACTCAAACTTAATCGGTTTGAGTCCCTTTTTTAAGAAGGAAACCGTGGAAACTTGTGTAATTATTCCAGACCTGCAAACATGAATCAATTAGTTGTCAACTGTAAAATAAATCGCCAACTATTTCGATAATAGATTTTATCGGTTTGAGTCATTCTTTATGGAAAAAAAGTCAAAAATTCTTAGATTTCAGCTTGTTAGATGTGAATATTTTCTAGTCTCTTCTCTCCTCTGGGACAGTAAACTGAATATCTTTGAGTTGGGGACAAAACGAGACATTTGAGGACGTCATCTTGGGCTTTTAGGAAACACTGATCCACACTTTTCACCATTTTCTGACATTTTAGAGACTAAACAGCTCATCTGTTAATCCATAAAATAATCAACAGATGAATCATTGTTAGTTGCAGCTCTAATGCATTTATAATAGAAAAAAAGAACATCAAAACGTGCACTGAAGTGTGGAGGGCTCTGTGAAGGCAACAGGAGGCAACGTTTAATCGGTCGGGGTTATCAGTGCCCACTGCGTCCGTCCGGACTAAACTCATACGTACAATGAGTTACATGCCTGCCTTTTTGTCCAAATAAAGAGTTCTTCAAAAGCCCCTTTTTATTCAGCAATGGCTGCGGAAAAGTGGAGTGTGTTGTTGCCATGGCGACAGCATGGCCGTGACACCTGAAACCACTTTCCTTACCACGTTCCAGAGAGCGCTCCGACAGCCCCGTGCACACACAGAACACCTTTCACAAAAGTGTCTCGCTTTTATTTCCAATTGTTAGCACAATGGAGCATTGTAACGAACCGCACTGGCACACACTCCAGTATGGAAAATGACTCCATTTTAATTCTTTTAACATGTCACACATGCAACCTCTACACACACACACACACACACACACACACACACACCTTATGACTTGTTCAGTATGCAACCTATACACACGCACACACAGACACACGCGCACACACACACGCACACACACACTTACCTTATGACATGTTCAGTATGTAACCCCTCCCCACACACACACACACACACACACTTACCTTATGACATGTTCAGTATGTAAACCCCCCCCACACACACACACACACACACTTACCTTATGACATGTTCAGTATGTAACCCACACACACACACACACCTTATGACATGTTCAGTATGTAACCCCTCCCCACACACACACACACACACACACACACACACCTTATGACATGTTCAGTAGGCAACCTATACGCACACGCACAGATATTCAGTTTACTGTCAGAGGAGTGAAGGAACTAGAACATATTCACATTACAGAAGCTGGAATCAGAGAACATTTGACTGTTTTTTTTCATAAAACAAATGACTATGAAGATTATAACAGATTATGAAAATAGTTGGCGATTCATTCAACAGTTGATTCATCTTTGCAGCTCTGAAATGCATACCATCTGAATACGTTTCCCACCGACTGATCAAACCTTGTCTCCATCACAGCTTGGTGTCCAGCCGTTTCTCCCCTCACATGGTGACTCCGCCCCCGCACGGCCTCCACCAGACGGGCATCCCCCACCCGGCCATCGTGTCCCCGGCCATCAAACAGGAGCCCAGCGACATGAGCCCCTCCATGCATGCGTAAGAACCTTTAAAACCTGTTTCAAACCCTGCTGTTATCGCCGCACAACATGTCGTTTACACCAACACGTCGCGGTGTTAGTCAAAAGAAAATATCGTCAGAAAACTGCACATTAAAATGGAACTGTCATTCTTTTTTTAGTGGAGCCTTTATGTTCAATTCAATGTTCAATGTGTTCAGTGCAATGATGTTAGATATTATTTCCTTTCATTTGTTTTAAAGTCAACGAGCACTTTGTTATATTGGAGCAGAATACTGAAAGCAGCAGAACTGAGTACACTTAAATATCTGTTTATTTCTCGCTAGTAATGTAGTTATCGCGATATTCAACAACGTTCTCACGTATCCCATATTTTATAGAATAGAACATACTTTATTGTCCCCGACAATGTTGCTTCACAACACAAACATGTAACAGAAAAAAACATTCTAAAATTGACGTCAAATCAACATAAGATCAACATAAGACATCGTAGGACATGAAGGAAGGGCTTTGCACTAAACAGATACTGTATATATCACGATAAAGGAAAGGGGAAAAGCCACAAAGCATAATATAATAATATGAGCACTTTAAGTCTGTTTGTTTTACATCTCGGCTCACAGAATCCTCTCCCTGGTATCGTGCAGCCCTACCGCACCTCTCCCACCGCTCAGGGTTTATTAACGGCATTTTATTTTTTTTGACGTTTGGGATTAGCAGGAAATCCCCCGTTCCTCCCAAGAAAGAAGAGGACAAGAGGCCTCACATCAAGAAACCCCTGAATGCTTTCATGCTGTACATGAAGGAGATGAGAGCCAAAGTAGTGGCGGAGTGTACTCTGAAGGAGAGCGCCGCCATCAACCAGATCCTCGGCAGACGGGTGAGTAGCACGGACGGCCGTGGGAGCATAGGCCTCGATTTCTTTTTTAGGGGGGGGGGGGCTGCAGGGGGATATGTCTTCCTCCAATATTTAGAAGAGGGAGATTTGTCCCCCATCAAAAAATGTGAAAGATAACCCACTCCCCAAAAGAGGTTGTGTGTGTGTGTGTGTGTGTGTCCTTCTCTCTGCGTGTATGTGTGTGTCTTTGCCTGCGTGTGTGTGTCTGCGTGTGTCTCTGCGTGTGTGTGTGTGTGTGTGTCTCTGCGTGTGTGTGTGTCTCTGTGTGTGTGTTTCTGCATGTGTGTGTGTGTGTGTGTGTCTCTGCGTTTGTGTCTCTGTGTGTCTGCGTGTGTCTCTGCGTGTGTGTCTCTGCGTTTGTGTCTCCGTGTGTCTGCGTGTGTCTCTGCGTGTGTGTGTGTGTGTGTGTGTGTGTCCTTCTCTCTGCGTGTATGTGTGTGTCTTTGCCTGCGTGTGTGTGTCTGCGTGTGTCTCTGCGTGTGTGTGTGTGTGTGTGTCTCTGCGTGTGTGTGTGTCTCTGTGTGTGTGTTTCTGCATGTGTGTGTGTGTGTGTGTCTGCGTTTGTGTCTCCGTGTGTCTGCGTGTGTCTCGTGTGTGTGTGTGTGTGTGTGTGTGTCTCTGCGTTTGTGTCTCCGTGTGTCTGCGTGTGTCTCTGCGTGTGTGTGTGTGTGTGTCTCTGCGTGCGTGTGTGTGTGTCTGCGTGTGTCTCTGTGTGTGTGTATGTGGGTGTCTCTTTGTGTGTGTGTGTGTGTGTGTGTGTGTGTGTCTCTGTGTGTGTGTGTGCGTGCGTGTGTCTGTGCGTGTGTGTGTGCGTGTGTGTGTGTGTCTGCGTGTGTCTCTGTGTGTGTGTGTGTCTGTGTGTGTGTTTCTGCGTGTGTGTGTGTCTCTGCGTGCGTGTGTGTGTGTCTGCGTGTGTCTCTGTGTGTGTGTATGTGGGTGTCTCTTTGTGTGTGTGTGTGTGTCTCTCTGTGTGTGTGTGTGTGTATGTGCGTGCGTGCGTGCGTGCGTGTGTGTCTCTGCGTGTGTGCGTGTGTGTGTGTGTGCGTGCGTGCGTGTATAGGTTGCCTGTGTGACGTGTGTGTTCAGCAGCCCTGAGATATGTGCTGTCTCTGTCCACAGTGGCATTCCCTGTCCAGAGAGGAACAGGCCAAATACTACGAGCTGGCAAGAAAAGAGAGGCAACTGCACTCGCAGCTCTACCCGGGCTGGTCAGCACGAGATAACTATGTGAGTAGCACGTTTCCATCATCAGCTTTTATATCACACAGGAGTACAGGAAGTTAGTTTGAGTCAAACACGACTCTGTTAGTTCATTTTAGAAATAACACTTTTGTTCTAAACCAAATCACCGTGACGTCTCGCTGAAAGAACAGTCAACTTCCGGGTAGACAAAAGGCCGTCCATTTGAATCGTGGAGATATGTGAAATCGGCTGTTTCATTTCTGTTGTCATATTCAGCCGTAACTGTACCGTTTAAAGAGATCCAGTTCAGCACGGGGGTCTGACCTGTCTGTGGTCTCTGCTGGGATCATTTTCTGTATTTCTGTGTTGCTTTGATCAGGGTTTCCGCGCGGGTCTTAACGTTTGATTCAATCTACAGAGCCCAGCTGTTAAAATGATTGAGCCTTTTGAAATAATGAAACTACATATTTGTGACACTTTATTTAGATCTACAGTACGTCTTTAGTAGGAACTATGGGCTTCTAACTGAATGTCAGACAGGATTGGGAAACGGCAGACTCGTGTTCTCATTCCTACATACACACGGGACGGACGTTATCGTTAACGAACCCTGTGATTGGGTCTATACGTCAAGGTGGTTGAAGGGGTTTCCTATCACTGTGATGATGATGATGATGTTTTTAACAGCATTGTTTTCTCCGTGCAGGGAAAGCGGAAAAAGAGGAAGAGAGACAACAAACCTGACTCGAAACCAGAAGGTAAGGGGCCTTTTCTTCTTTCTTTATTTGGATTTTATTCTTCACAAACTGGAATAAGAGATAATACAGGGTACCGGCGGGGTCTTAAAAGTCTTAAAAATGTCTTAAAGGTGCTCTAAGCGATGTCACACGTTTTTAGGCTAAAATTTTTTTTGTCACATACAGCAAACATGTCCTCACTATCTGCTAGCTGCCTCTCTCTCTCTCTCTCTCTCTCTGTCTCTCTCTCCGTCTGTCTCTCTCTCCCTCTGTCTCTCTCTCTCTCTGTCTGTCTCTCTCTGTCTCTCTCTCCGTCTCTCTCTCTCTCTCTCTCTCTCTCTCTCTCTCTCCCTCTCTCTCCCTCTCTCTCTCTCTCTCTCTCTCTCTCTCTCTCCCTCTCTCTCTCTCTCTCTCTCTCTCTCTCTCTATACATAGCCTTAATGGTATTAAAAAGGTCTTCAAAAGTCTAGAATTGAACTTGTGGAAACCTGGGGCTACCTTGTAATAACTGTAGCGAGGGCTTTATGTTTTGTTTTGTTTATCTACCTTTCCTGCATGGATTCTTTTCCTTCACTAACACGTCCTGACTTCTTTCCCTGCTTCTGTACGTTGACAAGCAGCTTATGAGGTTCAGTGCTAATAGTGGCAGGTATGTCTGCTGTAATGTGTCCAAAATAAGACAGCCTTCCACCCTTCAGTGCACATTCAGATGTCATGTTTCTTTTTTTTCCCATCATACATGCACTAGGGCTGCAAGATGACGTCCTCAAACGTCTCGTTTTGTCCCCAACTCAAAGATATTCAGTTTCCTGTCCCAGAGGAGAGAAGAGACTAGAACATATTCACATTTAAGAAAGCTGCATGCAGAGATTTCTGACTTTTTTATCATAATAAATGACTCAAACTGATTTATCAAAATAGTTGGCGATTCATTTAATAGATTCCTAATTGATTCATCTTTGCAGCTCTAAAATGCAAACCATCTTGTAACAACGCATTATGTAATAATCTGCCGCATTTTGTAATAAATACCTGAACCCGATATATGTTATAAATGTCTTTCTACAAAATGCGAGGGTTGCACAAACATGTAACGTGGTGTATTATGTAATAACAAACCAAAATGGATGTCTTCATTCCATTTTTTTAGAACATTGTCAGGTTTATTTTATGAATTGTAGCGTGAATCACGGCAACTCCAAATTCATTTCAAAAATAAACTATTTGTTCAGTAGATTAGTATTATCTTTCATCACTAAATGTATTATACATTTTGTTCAGGGTTTACAAAATGCGTCAGATTATTACATAATGGAAGTATACATTTATCACATTTTGACATTTTATTACATAATGCGTGGTTGCAAGCATGTTTAAAGTGCTCATATTATGCTTTTTGGCTTTTTCCCTTTCCTTTATTGTGTTATATATCTTTTTTGTGCATGTTATAGGTTTACAAAGTGAAAAAGCCCAAAGTCCCCCCCAAAGGGACTTACCATCTCCAACAGAAAACACTGTTCACAAACTGCTCCAAACAGCTCTGTTGTAGTCCAGCCTTTACTTCAGAGACAAACGTGGTCACTTTGGAACACACGTTATAATGCTCGCCTAGCTGCTAGAGTGGCACGCCCTCATACTCTGCTTCTGACTGGCTAGTAGTCCTTACCTAGGTACTGTCAGGGCACGCCCTCATACTCTGCTTCTGACTGGCTAGTAGTCCTTACCTAGGTACTGTCAGGGCACGCCTCATACTCTGCTTCTGACTGGCTAGTAGTCCTACCTAGGTACTGTCAGGGCACGTCCTCATACTCTGCTTCTGACTGGCTAGTAGTCCTTACCTAGGTACTGTCAGGGCACGCCCTCATACTCTGCTTCTGACTGGCTAGTAGTCCTTACCTAGCTACTGTCAGGGCACGCCCTCATACTCTGCTTCTGACTGGCTAGTAGTCCTTACCTAGGTACTGTCAGGGCACGCCCTCATACTCTGCTTCTGACTGGCTAGTAGTCCTTACCTAGGTACTGTCAGGGCACGTCCCTCATACTCTGCTTCTGACTGGCTAGTAGTCCTTACCTAGGTACTGTCAGGGCACGCCCTCATACTCTGCTTCTGACTGGCTAGTAGTCCTTACCTAGGTACTGTCAGGGCACGTCCCTCATACTCTGCTTCTGACTGGCTAGTAGTCCTTACCTAGGTACTGTCAGGGCACGCCCTCATACTCTGCTTCTGACTGGCTAGTAGTCCTTACCTAGCTACTGTCAGGGCACGCCCTCATACTCTGCTTCTGACTGGCTAGTAGTCCTTACCTAGGTACTGTCAGGCACGCCCTCATACTCTGCTTCTGACTGGCTAGTAGTCCTTACCTAGCTACTGTCAGGGCACGCCCTCATACTCTGCTTCTGACTGGCTAGTAGTCCTTACCTAGGTACTGCACATGTGCGACTCCCAACAAAGAAGTAACAGAAGTGAGATGTCTCACTCTGTAGCTAAAACAGAGAGCTCAACACACAGGGGGAAAAGAGGAGCTGCAGCAATGTGCAGTACAACAAAAATATGGTGATTTCTGAAAATTAAACCATGTAAACCTATTCTGATATAACCTCTAAATACAATTATGGACGTGAAGATGAGCATAATATGAGCACTTTAACATCTTCTTCACCCGCTCCCTGTTGCAACGTGTTTCCAACTTGATTTGAACGTTGTCCCATTCACTGCCATCGTCTTCACTGTTGTGACAACGGCTCGCTGGCGTCTGTCAGCGGCAGCCCTGAGGGACGTGAACCAGATTTTTGCAGCCAGCAGCCGATCCATAATTCAGCGTCCTCGCTTCTCCTTTTCTTTCCTCACAGACTTCTCCATCCGAAGCAAGAAGCAGTGCGTGCAGTACCTGCCCTCGGAGAAGATGTGCGACAGCCCGGCGTCGTCCCACGGCAGCATGCTGGACTCGCCCGCCACGCCCTCGGCCGCCCTGGCCTCGCCGGCCGCGCCGGCCGCCACGCACTCGGAGCAGGCCCAGCCGCTGTCGCTCACCACCAAACCGGAGGGACGCATGCACCACCACCACTTCTCCCTGCCCGGCAAGGCTTCTGGATCCACATCTTCTTCTTCCTCCTCTTCCTCTTCCTCCTCCTCCTCCCATCTCTCCATCCCGATTGGTTCTTCAGGGAGCCACTCGACCACGCCCATCCTCAGCCGGCCAATCCCTTTCAGCTCTCTGCACCCCTCCATGCTCTCCCCCCCTTCCCCTTTCCATCAGGCAGCCCTTCACTCCCATCATGCCCTGTTCCAGTCGCAGCCCCTCTCCTTGGTTACCAAACAATCCGACTGAGTGAATCAGGAGAAGAAAAAGAATGCCATTTTGTCCCGCGTGTTGTGCTGTATGTTGCTTTTCTTTACAAAAAATAGCTATTAGAACTGCTTTTTTTCTAAAAAAAAAAAAAAATTAAAAAAAAATAAATGTAATGAAAAGGAAGAAAATATTATTGGTCAATATTTGACCGTCTCCTTCTCTCCATCTCTCAATGAAAACAAAATGTATTTTTTTGTAAAGTTTTACAGCAGAACTGGTTTCTTTTCTTTTTGTTTTGATGATGAGACATTTATCAAATGAACCTCTTGTATAAAAGAACCATTGTACATAACGTTTCTTTATATAAAAAAAGGAACAAAAACACGTTTTCTTTTTAGCCAAAAGCTGATTAATGTTAGTGTTAAGTTGAAGTCATAGTACTGGCCAATAATTGCAGCCGGCCCCCCCCCCCTTTTTTTCAATTCACGAGTGTGTGCCTCCCTCCCCCCCACCCTTCTTTGACATGTTAAAATAAACATTTGAAAATTGTTTCTTAAAAGCAAATGTCTCGTCTTGGTCTTTTCACGTTTCGACCAGCCCGTGTGTTTGTCATTTTTTAACGAGGTCATGTGGTCTGGATTCATATTCTCGCGCTACTGACCGCAGTGCTAAACAACTCGATAACTGCCCTTCGTAGGTGTTACAAATGAACATTTAATGAGCGGTATCATTTTATTACTGCCACATTCAGTGGTGGAATGTAACTAAGTACATTTACTCAAGTACTGCACTTAAAGTGCCCATATTATGAAAAAAACACATTTTCTGGGATTTGGGGTGTTCTTTTGTGTCTCTGGTGCTTCCACACGCATACCAACTTTGAAAAACAACCCTCCATGCTGTTCTGAGTGAGATACGGTTTCTGAATGTGTCCTGCCTTCAGTCTCTGGGTCAGCTGGTCAACATCTGCAAAACGTGCTGGCTAACCGCAACCGTTAGCTCGTAGTGTTAGCATGCTAACGCTAACGCTAGCATGCTACCTCGTTCTCAATAGCAAAGCACTGCTACAACACACACAAGTTCACCATAATCTACAAAACTACTTCCATGTGCGCCCTCATTTAGAAGTCTCCCAGCTAATCCTGCCTTGTAACTGACTGAAGGTGGAGAAACAGCCTTTCTTTTACTGTCTATGGAGCTAGCTAGCTGACATGATCTACATCTGAGCTACTGAGCATGTGCGAGTGCAATCAAAGATAGTACAGAAGAAGAAAAGAGGTCTCACTCTGTAGCTAAAACAGAGACCAGCTGAAAAGAGGATCTGCAGCAGTGAGAGAGAGCTGTGCAGTACAACAAAAATATGGTGTTATGAAAAATAAACCATGTAAACCTATTCTGGTTTATTGGTTACTGTTTACTGGTACAATTATGAACCTGAAAATGAGCATAATATGGGTGCTTTAAGTACAAATGTTGAGGTACTTTACTTGAGTCTTTTCTTTTCAGGCCACTTTCTACTTCTACTCCGCTACATCTCAGAGAGAAATGTTGGACTTTTCACTCCACTACATTCATCTGTTACAACTTTAGTTACTTTGCAAATTAAGAGTTTTGCACTCAATACTAGGGATGCACCAAATCCAGATTTTTGGGGTTCGGCTGAATACCGAATCCACTGGTTAAGATTCTGCCGAATCCGAAACCGATTACCCAATCCTCCTCCCATCCTCAGTCCATGAACACAGTAAACACATTAATGAAGTAAACAACGTCCACAGCCTCTAAAATAGTTAAATGTAACAACTTAATGTTGAATCCACACGCTCTTTTCACATCGTAGGAAAGTCGCTATCACCAGATTAGTGACAATTTTTTGGCTAACCAGTGTATGATGGTGTTAAATAAGAACTTCATGTTGTTTAGTTTAAAACAGTCTAAAGGAAATGGTCAATTATAGTGTGATTAAAACTCACTATTTACATTATTTACAGTACTTGATTTACAGCTGATATGTGAAAAGGTACACAACCTTATTTGTTTAACAGTCATTTAGTTTTACTGCGAACCGTCACAGGAAGTGCTTTTATTTTGAAGTAGCCTACACGGAAGTTGTCTGTCGGGTACTCTTGCTAGCTTACTGAGATGAACGTGACGGTAGATGTAAACCATGTCCGTCAAGCTTAACCCTTGTGTTGTCTTCCTGTCGACCATGAACCTTCCGGGTCTAAATTGAATATTAACGTTTTTTGACGCTTTTTAAAACTTTTTTGTCACTTTTTTAAGGCTTTTTTTTATTCATGGTCCATAAACCTAGTCCAAATGGCATTATACCTATTTTTTGAGTAAAAAAAGCAGAACTTATGAATTATTTTTGCATAATAGTTAAGATCAGAGGATGTTGAGTGAATCACAGACTGGTATCTGTCCATTGAAACCATTGAAACTTGTTTTTCAAATGCTATAAAAACACCCAAAATTCAGTGAAAGTAATCATTGATTTTACCTGCGAAGATCGTTGTATAGAATGCATCCATGCATCCATGTTATTTTTGGGCAATATAGTTTAAAAAAAACAAATTTTTAAGCAGTTGTTCACTTTCTTGTGTGTAAAACTGCGACATATTGAATAGTAAATGTTCACAGTAAAAGACAGGCGTTTTTAGTCGTCATTCGAAGCCATTCCACCACAGAAGGCATGTTGGGTCGGTGAAACTAGAAAGCTAACGTTAGCTAACGAGCAGCAGCCGAGTAATGTTTGGTTCGGTGGAAAAAAATTCTTAACCCTGTTAAAAAGCCCAATATTCGTCCAAATCCTGGATTCCTGCATCCCTACTCAAAACACATGTACAGTAGTTTATAAAAGAGATGTTCCAATACCGATACCAGGATCAGAAAGAAGATACGGCCTAAAATGCCGGCATCGGTATCGGTGAGTACTGGAGTTCATGCACCGATCTCATACCACGTAATTTAGTCCTGGAGAAAATCTACGTTAAAGTAGTTTATTTATGTTGTTTTTCCGTTATTACACGCTGTCAAACTAGATAATAAAAGAAAGTTCTTTGGCATTCATTGTTTGTGTTTGTTCATGTTTCACAAAGAGTTTAACCTGAGCCAGACTGACAACAAAGTCATATCACATCCATACAGGGAGAGTAGTATACTATACATATTATTATGTTAAAACATAATAATATATATGACACGCTGGTGTCGGAGCAGTACTCGGTATCGGCCGATACGCAAGTTCAGGAAGCAAAAAAGGGTATCGGACCATCTTTAGTTTATAAAATCTGATGTTTTATTATAAAGTAAACTAGCCAACAATATGACGGCCTACAAGTCCAGCTGACATGATCAGACCATTAAACACACAACTGGTTGGATCCTTTACACTTTCTACAATGGGAGGATTTTTCTGCATCGAGTACTTTTACTTTTAGTACAATTTAAATGCAGGACTTTAACTTGTAACTTTGTACTTTTATTTTTACTGTAGCCTGTGTGTGTGTGTGTGTGTGTGCGTGCGTGCATGTTTTTACAGTGTGGTATTAGTACTTCTACTAAAGTAGTAAAGGATCTGGATACTTCTTCCACCAGTGGCCACACTGTATATGAAATAAAAGCCCGTAACATACCTGCTGTATGTTAGCGTATGGCAGCCAGCTTAATGTTTAATAAAGCAGAATTACGCTCTAACACAACAGCCTGAATGAAAATTTAAAAGCCCTGAAATAAATAATAGACATCTGCTCCGTCTCGGAGTGTAACGTCCCACAACAATGACAAAAAAATAAAGCAGGTCAGTGCCATCCCAGCAGAACACCGAACCCTGTTCCTCTTTTTTGCACTTTCACTGCATCTTTATTCACCGTTTGGCACACTGCTTAGGCTTTAATTAACTCCGAGGTAATGGGATGGAGCCCCTGGGACCTCATTAGGCATTTCAATTAGGGAAAAATACACAAGGTAGGTTATAGTTTTTGGTGGCTTTGGAGAGATGAGGAGTAGTGCCAGGGATGGACCAATTATGTCGGAGCAAGAGGGAGAGTGGGGGGGGGGGGGATGCGCACACTGTTGCCTAACCAACAGGGTTAGGGTTAGTGGGGAAGCTGGGAAATATTACCTCTCAACAGTATTGGAGCTGATTGGAAGATTCAGTTTGTGTATTTAATCGGTATGTGTCTCCAGAGAGTAGACAGCACCATCAGTAGCACTGCTAACGATTGTTTTCATTGTTGATTAATCTGAGGATGTGTCAGCCCCCCCCCCCCCCCTCATCGTAGAGACACCACACTGTCAAGTCTCCCCCCCCCCCCCTCTCTGTTTTAAGCAATCATTAACCATAATAAATCGTTTGCTTATTTGCTGTTGCATCTTACATCACTCCAGGCACAAAGCACAGTCTGCCCGCTCGGAGCCACTTCACCGATCCGTCAGTGAAATTACAGGTAACGAGTTGTCAAAAACAGCCAGAAATCTGTCTCCTCAAGGCTATACATCCACAGCAATGTTCAGTCCTCCTAAGACAGAAGCCTTATTATGAAACTCAGCCCCCCAATGATCGACTTGTTAAATACATCCCTCTGCCTGTACATGCTTATTCATTTATATTCATCTCATATTAGTTTGATCTTATCCCAGGAAATATCATGAAATCTGTTTTATACACTTCACTTAAGAACTGTTTACATCTCTCTATATATAAGTACATATTTACATGTCGTTATTAGGGGTGGGAACAAATATCAATACAGCCTATAAGGGTTGCCCGATGGCCCGGGGCGAGTAACTATAACAACCCACCGGCCCGTTTGGTCATCATCGTATCATAATCATTTCATTTGAGTGCACCGTTGGCCAATCAAGAATTGTGTTGGCGTTTGATGCTTTTGACGTTTTTTTTCGGCATTTTATTTTACACTTTTGATGCTTTCAACGTTTGAGTTTTTTTTTTCTTTTCATTTTTGGTGGTTTTTTTTTACCGAAGTTTGCCTTTTTTCCAACATTTTTCCTCGAAAATGTAAAAATGTATATATATTTTGCATACAGATATAGGCAATGATAAAATAACACAATATAAATCAAAAGAATATAGGGAGGAAAAGACATTAAATGCAATAATTAAGATCAGTGTATATAATGGAATAGTGGCATTAGAATGTGCCAGAGGCCGCCAAATTGTTGCCAAATTATTCTCACACGCACGCACACACACACACACACACACACACACACACACACACACACACACACACACTTAAGTTTTTGTCAATTTTGCCGAAGCTTTTGGTGCTTTTTTAAAACGTTTTTCCGACGTTTTTTCTGATGGTTTTAGCACTTTTTTTTTAACCTTTTTGTAGCTTATTTCTTTGACGGCTAACATACTTTTTTGGGACTTTATGTCGACCAAACTGTAAGTGAGAAGACTATATGAGACGTGCAATAACACAGTCAAAGATGTTTGACTTTTTCGATGAAATCAAAGCATGTCAATAAAGTCTACATGTCTGGTCCTTGATGGGATTCTTTTTGTCCAGTGTGGCCCTTAGTGAAGTTGACTTTGACAGCCCTGCCTTAGTAACACATTATTTGGTTCGTTGGTCAAATTAAAATGTTAGCAGGGCTCCCATTGGGCGAGATGCAGCAGTAAAACAGTATGGAACAGTTTATGGAAATGTCAGTGTTTCCATCAATCATAAATGAAACGTACTTGGAATCTGCGATTTTGGAGAGACAAATGGGAGAGGATCTTTTCAATAAAAGTCCTCCTCTTGAACAGTCTCTATTCCCCCACTTCTGAAATAACAGTTACGCCACTGAATTCAGCAATTTCTCATTGTCCTTCTCGCGATACAAGAATCAATACGTTGGCGCCAAATATCAATATTTTAATGAATAAAATAAGGCGCTCTGAATAGATTTCCCTGCTCCCAGTGCAACAGGTTCTCACTCCCATCTCGTAAAATACGGACGCTTGGTCAGGTGCCTTTGTCGTTGTTATTGGCGCTAAAAGTGTCCTTTAGCGTCATATAACGCGCTTTAACTAAACGCGCTTGGTTGGGACTATTTGACGTCCTGTTTGACGCAGTTATGTTAAGGAAAAGGTCGTGGGTGGGTTTACGTTTCCGTGACATGCGGAAACGGGACGGTTAAAGAAGAAAGCGACTTTAGGAAACATGACAAGTGGGACACGATCCCCGGTCTATGGGTGAAAGTCCTGTGTTGACCCATCCACCACCCCGACCAACCTCCCTCCGCGGAATTTCAGCCTTACATACTACTCGCTAAACCCCAGGTAGCTGCTGCTCTCCCCGGTATGTTTTACAAACACGCTGAAGGACGCCTTTTTTGTCGCTTCAGACGCTGACAGCCACTGTCCAAACGTCTGTATTTTACGAGTTCGGAGTGAGAACGGGTTGCCCAGCGTCGCTGCTTTATGGCTCCTTGTGGCGGCGCTCAACACATGAACGAGGGAAACTTGGAACAGAAGTTGATGAGCCGAAGAGGAAGAGGTTTCCAACGGGATGGCGGACAGCAGTCTGAGGAAAATAACAAAGATGCCCCAATTCTTAATGACAACATTAATATTTGTAATAATGCAGCAGGTTAGAGGGTTTCCTTGTATAATTTACAGCATTATATCTCTGAGAATCTTTGGTATTGCATAACTGAAATATCCCTGATTGAATCCTCTCTGGGAACCATCACCTTATCGTGGTGGAGAGGTTTGTGTGTCCCTATGAACCTGAGGGCTGTGTTGTCTGGAGCTTTGTGCTCCTGGTAGGGTCTCCCATGGCAAAGTGGTCTCAGGTGAGGGGCCAGACAAAGAATGGTTCAAAAAACCCTATGAATAAACGAGGAAGAGATAGAGTGACCCTGCCTGGAGGAAGCCCGGGGCCCCCTGTCTGGAGCCAGGCCCAGATGGAGGGCCCGTCAGCGAGTGCCTGGTGGCCGGGGTTTGCCACGGAACCTGGCCGGGCACAGCCCGTAAAAGCTATGTGGCACCCTCTCTCCATCCCATGGGCCCACCACCTGTGGGAGGAACTGCTGGGGTCGGGTGCGCTGTCACATGGGTGGCGGTGAAAGTCAGGGGGCCTCAACAGACCAGACCCGGGCGGCAGAGGCTGGCTCTGGGGGACGTGGAATCTCACCTCTCTGTGGGGGAAGGAGCCGGAACTTGTGCGGGAGGTGGAGCGCTACCAGTTGGATCTGGTGGGGCTTACTCTCTACGCACCAGTCTCCGTGGTTTGGACTCTTTTCTTCTCCGGAGTTGCCCAGTGTGTGAGGTGTGAGCTGCTACCCCCGCGACCCGATACCGGATAAGCGGATGAAGATGGATGGATGAATGGATGGATGAATCGATAATGAATCAAATCGGGACCTTGTGAATCGGAATCAAATCGATTTAGGAAATCAGTGGCGATACCCAGTAGCCTGGATGCCAGCAGAACTTAGCCCCGCCCACAACATTTGAGGTCGGGAAGTTTGGTCTGGACTTAAAATCCGTTGTGGAGCAACCATGGATGTATTAAGAGAACTGGATACAGTGTTCGGCGGGAAGCCCCGTACATTCCAATGAGAGTGCTCAAAAGCGCATAAAGCAAACATGGAGCACGGCTCTTTCGCATTGCTGGCCCATGATGTCACGATGGACACGCGCACTAGCAACAATTTGTTTGTGTTGTCTTAGCAACCAGTAGCAACATGCTCGTTCATGAGCTTATCTCTCGTGTCTCTTACAAGTGGCAAACTCACGAACTCGCCGTTTTCATTGTCTAAAATATTCACTAACGTTAAACATTGTGTTTTCGTTGTTCTCGATTGTTTACATGCTTAGCTAAATAAATGATAGATGTATTTAGCTAGACAACCAAGGAGATTTAATAATTATGTTGTGCTACTAGCTAGCTAGCTAGCTATTAACTAGCGCTAGCAGTTAGCCTGCAGTTTTGTGAACAAAGCTCAGCCATGGCTTCAGCTCTCATCCACGTTACAAGCTTTACAGCATACGGCCCTCGGATGTATCATAAGAGAGAACCAAGGCGATGTAATCACTATGTCTGTAGTAACGTTATGTAGGCATATAGCTAGCTATGTAGCTATAGATCTTAATACAGCCATGCTAGCTACCCCTGATGTTAGCAACTAGCTAGCTAGCCGATAGCCCGCCAGTTTGGGTAATGCTAATGACGTTACATCCACGTAGCTAACAGGCTTTACAGCATACATACATCCTTCGGATGTATCATAACTTCATAAGATAATACCATGGACGTAATAGAACAGATGGTGAATTACAACCATTAGTTATATCCATTATTACAGCTAGTTACATGACCTCGGGAGAACAGTCCCGTGAGTGAGCGGGTGGGCGCAGTCCGCGGCTCTGCTCGCGTCCATTATGCACGTTTATCATGACTAATTTAATAATTCTGGATTCGCTACCAGTGAATGTTAAAAATGTTAAAAACGTGACGTTTTAAACAAGGACCCTTTAATTGTTCGGGCTGGTAAGTTGATATACCCCAAAACAAATGATCCGCTGAAATATAGACGTTTCTTTCGCCATGTAAAGTCTATGTGAAAAGTCTTTCTGGGCCATGGGGTGCAGTACCACCGTTATCCGCTAAGCCCATGGTGGCTTTTAGACATGGTGCTCTTCCTGGGGGCTTGGGAGCAAATATGCTCAAACCAGAGCTGTTCGGACCAATCAAATTGTCAGGGCGGGCTTTATACGATGATGGACAGATGATCAACAGTAACGGAATCAACCACGTCACCAAAGAGCGCTTGGGTTGAATTTGTTTACAATAAAGATGGCTGCCGCTGGAGAATTGAGATGTGTAGATTCCACCATGGCGTCTGTTATAGAAGATATCGACAGCGCATTCATTTTAAAAGAGGAACAGAGAACCGCAATCAAGGCATTTGTCGATTGGAAAGATGTTTTTGCCGTCCTTCCTACGGGATTCGGCAAAAGTTTAATTCATCAGCTGGCCCCGATGGTCGCTAAGAAGATGGGACGCTCTGATTGGTTGGAGGTCTATCCAATTGAGTGCAGAGGCATTTTTTGTCCTGGTTCGGTTGAAACACGCCCCATAATCACAGCCCAATGGAGCAGTATCAGACTCATATTCTGACTAGAATCTGAGTATAGCTAGATAGCCAGCCCTATATGACATTGATCATAAGTGACGTAATACATACGAGCAAGTAGGATTTCACAGCGTTTTGCTCAGTTTGAAACACAATATCTACACGGCAAAAAAACTACCTTAAAACTTACAAGAAATCAAAGTAATCAATCACACGAAACGCTGACTCAATGTAAAAAAAAAACTGTATTCAGTTTAATTTATATGTTTTAACTTCATGCAAACTATTTTCTTAATGTGGAGCAAACCAATTATTTAAAAAAACAACAGTTGTCTTTATGGATTTAACGTGAATAATCCATTAACCTGAATTGTTGAACTCCATGCAACCATTTTTTGAAGGTTGGATCAATCTGATAATTTTAGGTTGTCTCAAATAAAACATTTTTAATTTTTTTTTATAATTAAAGCAAATGAAATTGAAAAGTTGCTTTCATTTTGGTCATTGACTACTCAGAACACCTTCCTTTAGGACACGATTATATTTAATGTTTCATAATAACAAGGGAATATCCCCAGTGTGGGATTATTACAGACAAACTTATCTTAAATTATTGTAATTGAAACATCTGCAGAGACGAGACTACTGGTGTCATCCTCAGACCAAACGCTGTATCTGTATCTGTATAATGTTATAAAAGGTATGTTATGTGGACGTTCCCATGCTCCCCGTCGCTGTTTATCTCTGATACCGTGTGTGCTCGCTGCTCCGCTCAACATCTGCCATGTAAGCACCGGGTCAGATTTAATACATGTTAATTTTTGCTCATTAAATTCTTCCAATCTCCTGCCAAGGTTTCTAATTTGGGCCTTCCTTTGATCTTGAATTTATTCCAGGTTTAGCCCTTTGATAGTTCACATACATACGTAGAAATATGGCACAATATGGTCGTTTCATAAATCACTAAAATAACATTTAAACAGGCTTTTTGGTTGACCTGTCAGCACTTGTTCTTGTTTGTATGTAGGCTACTTTGTACGTACTGTTTTATTTTGAGTCATTTTGTATTTTTTATGCATAGGTGTAATTTACAGCGGGGGGGTTACAACAAAAGCATATCATCCCAGCCCTAATAAATGACAATATCTTCTACTGACTCTTGACCTTATATTGCGGTTAATAACCGGATGCTGTGTTTGCTTCCCAATGTGATATTAAATTGACCGCTTCTGTAACATTCAGTGAGCTCAGCAACACTCAGCTGGTGTCTTTGTGGCGACAGGTATGGCTGGCTGTGAGCTTAACAACCTCCTTAATGTATTATTCAAACCCATTTGACCTTAAAGACGGAAATGCAAATGGCTGTGAAGAATGAAGAGGGATCATCAGACTTTTCAAATGTCAAATAGCCCGTATGCCACAATTAAGACACATTCATTACAGGGAATCCCCCCAGGAATCCCCCCCCCACACACACACACACACACACACACACACACACACACACACACACACACACACACACACACACCCAGCTGAGATGTAAAACACACCCAATTAACATTTGGATGATTATCTCATCTCTTAAGCTACTGCACACATTCAATTCAGGTTAAATAGAATAACATATACATAGGCATTGAGGAAGGTATGGCTCTACCCAAAATTGGGGGGTGGGGGAGCACATTATAACTGATGGGTCTGGGTGTCCTCCCCCAGAAAACTTTGTGCTGTCTAACACTTAATTACCTGCATTCTGCTGAATTTTTCTGCAACAATTTGTGCCTTTTCTGCATCAAGTTATGGTGCAAATGTCTTTATTTATGTCAAGGAAATTATTATTATTATTCTCCTGTATTGCATATCCAAAACCTCACACGTGTTTTCGTGTTATTTGTGTTATGTTTTTCTCATGCCATCAACCTGCCAGCTGTCATGATCTGTAACAGTGGTTGTGTCATTTTACTCCATGTCCATGCTTGTGTCTTCTTGTTTTATGCTTACGTGTTGCATTGTTGTAGCCTGTCTAGTGTTTTAAGCCAACGGTTCTCAACCTTTTCGAGTTGCGACCCCCGCAGAATAATGAGGTTCGTGTTCGCGACCCCCCCCCCCCCCCCCAGAACGAGAGAAAGAGAGCTGCAAACCGGTGCAAAAAGCTGTTTCTACACACCTCCCCCTGCTGATTTTGGGTGACTTTTGTATAATGCTTTGCTTTAATGACAGTTTAGTTTTAGTTTTAGCAGCTAGCACCTAGCCTTGTCCAAGTGCCCCAGGCTCTGTGGATTTTGGATGCGTTTGTGACTCCCCCCCACGCCTTCAGACCCCTTTCTGTGTTCCAGGACGTCCTGCTTTACGAATGAAGCTCTAAATATACAACACATGAAATGTACCGAACTCACACAGTAATGTAAAAACCATTCCCCAAGTCTAAAATGTTGTTTTCATTTTTTTCTCCCCAAGCATCTGGCGACCCCCAGAAATGATCTCGCGACCCCCTCAGGGGTCCCGACCCCCAAGGTTTAGAACCACTGTTTTAAGCCATCAACCTGCACTCAATCAATAGTGTATAGATAGATATTATTCATGGTGTTCTGCTGTAAAGTTACGTGACTTTGTGTTCATTATTTTACTCAATGCTATTTTACTCTTTGGAATAAATACAATTATATGTGCTTCAAATATAATAACTTTGGGCTGGTAGTTTTTGCATACCCACACATTTCCACAAATACATAAAGTAATCTGGGGCAATGATGTGATATTTTTTTTCAATTGCACTGCATATCAACACTGCCATCTGCTGATAAGGTCAAACACTGACACAACAAGCGCCTCAGAGGAAATTGCTCCAATTACCAAACTAGACGGGCTGACAATCTATCTTCATCTTCCTTTGTATAACATTTTGGGGAGTTATTTTTTGGAATGAAAAAGTACATTTAATGGAGTTCCTCCAAAAAATAGTCTTAGAAATACCCTTCTGTCTAAAGAATTTGATTTTCTTTTAGAAACGGTTGTTTATACTGTGAATACTTCTGTGTCTCTGCCAGTATTTCTCTTTTTTAACACTTGTTTTATATGAAACCTTTGACCACTGATACTCAATGATTTTTTGTGAGGACTCTTTGTGTGTTTATTGTGATATTTTTCCTCTATTTATCTATTAATGGTTAAGGTACCAGCAGGTTTTGGAAATATACCTAAATATGAATACTCTACATAATTCTGTGTGGATTCATTATACAGAAATCAACATCCATCTACTTTATTTTAGATTGCTCTGGTATGATATATATATATATATATATATATCTACTACTATTATACTTTAGAGGGGCTGTATTGAAGTTTAAGCTCTATCTATAGTACTGTATGTGAATGAATGTTATGTATAATGCCTGATTTCATGTGGAAGTTGTTGAATGGTGCACAAAAGCAGTCACCTCCTACAAAAGATGGATGTAACACCATTTGCCTGAAGATGGTCTAGTACCAACACGTTGCCTATTATTAAACTTCATATATTTTTTGCAAGTCAGACAGTGTGCGGGAGTTTTCTTTTTACAACTTTTGACCTGCTTGCCCCCCTCTGACGCACCTGACCATGCATAGAAAGGTGATAGCTCCTGTGTGTTGTAGCCTAAATGGAAAGATAGAGTAGCCTAACACCTAAACACTACGTGTTGATTGATGTTTGAGTGTAAAAAACTGACTAAACAGTTCAAATAATTAGCTAAAACTACTGACTAAACAGTTCAAATAGTTAGCTTAAACTACTGACTAAACAGTTCAAATAGTTAGCTTAAACTACTGACTAAACAGTTCAAATAGTTAGCTTAAACTACTGACTAAACAGTTCAAATAGTTAGCTAAAACTACTGACTAAACAGTTCAAATAGTTAGCTAAAACTACTGACTAAACAGTTCAAATAATTAGCTAAAACTACTGATTCAAAAATGTGTAGCACACATCACCCATATGCCATGGAAACCATAGCCCTGCAATGTCAGCACACAGCCTGTAGGCGACAGTAAGCCACACCGCTGTGTGTTCTTCTGCACAAGAAAAGAAGAGCAGGATTGTTTGTACACGGAAGCAGGAACAGGTTGTCAACACCTCCTCCATAGCCATAGTCCAGCCAACCTGTCGATCTGCATTTATCAACGCGTATTGTGGCGCGAGCTCAAAGGACAGACAGGTTAAATACATTTGGTTTGTGTTTTTCTATCTCTGCGCGGACACAATGAGGACGGCTTTCCTGACACTCACAATATGTCTGTGTTTCTGCCTTGTCAGAGGTGAGTAGAGTTTGGTTTCATTTGGATATTTACATCTTCATGAGGCTATTCAGAGAAATGTTTGCGCCACTAATCCTTGCTAGCCAATTCAGCTAACGTTAGTTGACGCTGTTGCTGTATCACTAACGGTGCGTTCCTTTTGTACTCGAAAGTTCTAAAATGGAACGCACTAAAAGCTTGGTTTTTTTGTTTTAACTGAGAGAAGATGCGCTAATCTCAGTGTCTCACTGTCTGTATTAGTCTACCGGACATTGCTTGGCACCCAGAAATGTTTCCTATGAAGTTTTATGATTGAAATGTTGAATTAAGCTTGGCTGCTAAAAGTGGGCAATTTCAGTAATTAGCATAATAAGCTAATTAAGGGTAACGTTACACTACAAGTGAATAGGGAAAATATAAAGAGATATGGACATGACAACTTCGCCAGTTGATTACTGACTTAAGGACAGTTGTTTTTTTGTATTACAAGTTTTCTGAAATGGTATGTTTAGATATGCAAATGATGCATTATCTTGTTAAATATGTGCTCATTTGCATACATTACCAGAACAGGAATATGAGCATTGGGTAAAGCCAAGTTCAAAATTCTTGTTTTATGTTGTTGACATATTAGAGTCAAAGTTTTTTTACAGAGGGGATTTTTGCTATCTTTTTATCACTCCATAAATCAGAAAATACTGTCAACAGCTATAAAGAAACCTAATTTTTCTCCATGTTTTTATGAATACAATGTTGTATAAATCAGACTGTGAATGATCTATGAACAAAACCCAGTATAGAAAGCTTCAGAATAGAGATAGGAATGACCGTTAAGTGTGGTGTGTGTAAGTGCTACTGAAGTGGAGATTTCTGGCTCAGTCTGAGAACAAAACCTTTTTAAAGATATGGATTGCAAAATGTAGATACTACAGGTGAAAAACCTGGTGAACGGTGAAAATAAAGTGGCATGAATCGGTCTATGTTTGTGACATACTGTGTCCAATACGTACGATTCATACACCTACTTATCATGGCTGGATTATATACCACGCAAAGCAGGAAGGGAACTGCCCCGTGGGCCCAGAGGTCCCTGGGTTTCTACATGTCAGTTGATCATTTGATGAGTTGATCATTTGAGGATATTATCAACTAAAGTGGTTCCTGCATTATAAGCTTATCCTGTGATATGTCTTGCAGAGACAAATCCCAGTTTTAAAAGCTTTATTAATTCAGTTTATATTGCTCTCAAACATATTCCCAACTAAAGTTGTGTTCACTCAAATTGGTATATAAACTGAATGATACATTAAAAATAAACTGAGGCCAGTTATAAATAAAGGTACTGGTTATCTGGGTGTGTAATGAAGCTGCTGTACGTAGCCTGTTGTGTGCTCTGTACTCAAGGAGAATTTAGTGACAGGATCCATAAATCAGCAGATGTAGGATGAGGGTGTGGCGTCCCAGACCCTCTGACACGTAAATCCGGCAATACTGTTTACACAGCAGCCAGTGTAAATATCAGAGCTTTTGTCTTACAATAAGACAATTATTTTGTGTGTTAACTTTCCATTCCACTCCATTACAGACAGAATACCAGCTGAGATCAGTTGCATTGTTTTTTTAACCAGGGCAGCAGTTTTCAGATGACATTATGTGCTTACATAATTTCAAAAGGGTTCTCCAATGTTTTCTCAGTTAGCCTTTTAAAATGATATCAGATTAGTAAACAGAATGGGCCTTTGGAGCATTGGATGAATGGTTGCTGATAATGGGCAATGTAGATATTGCATTAAAGATCAGCCACCCACTCAGATCAGCTGGTATTCTGTCTATAATGGAGTGGAATGGAAATTATGAAGTCCTCCTCCCCCATAACATTTTGAGTGCGACACTTAATTTCCTGCATTCTGGTGAATTTTAAATGCATCAATTTACGGTGCAAATGTCTTTTATTTATGTAAAAGTAACTTTCTTCATATTAAAAAAAAACACCAAAAAACATCACACGTATTTCGAGATTTTTTTATTTAGGAATCATGAACATCTACAACAAGAAATCTGTTAGAGAATGAGACCTATTTAAAGCCGTAAGCTCCAAAGTTTAAATCTACAGTTGTGTTCAGAATAATAGCAGTGTGTGTGTATAAAAAGTGAATAATGTTGAAAATCCTTAGAATAGCTTTTAATTCCATAATATCAATGCATTGGGAACACCGCACATTCAATTCCAAATCAAAACATGACCAAAATAGATCAAGGTTGTGTTATACCTTTACAGAAAGTGAAGAAAAATGAATATTAGGATGTTCAAAAGAATAGCAGTATTTGCATTTTTCTTTACCAACTCAAACATTTACTGTATAAACTGAAAAATGCCTAAGGGTTTGCTTTACTTTGAATCAGTGCACTAATATTTAGTTGCATAACCATTATTTCTGAGAACTGCTTCACATCTGTGTTGCGTGGAGTCGACCATCTTCTGGCACCTGTGAACAGGTATTCCAGTCCAGGACCATTGAACTACATTCCACAATTCCTCTGCATTACTGGGTTTTGCCTCAGAAACAGCATTTTTGATGTCACCCCACAAGTTTTCTATGGGATTGAGGTCTGGGGATTGGACTGGCCACTCCATAACGTCAATCTTGTTCATCTGGAACCAAGACTTTGCTCTCTTACTGGTGTGTTTTGGGTCATTGTCTTGTTGAAAGACCCATTTCAAAGGCATTTCCTCTTCAGCATAAGGCAACATGACCTGAGTTTTTTTTTTTTTTACCTCCTTTACGGTAGTGGGTTGTCTTTCATATTTTTTGAGGGGGACCGGTATAATCTACGCCTATGCCTGAAGATTCTAATGCATGAACTTCCATTGGTTGACACTTTTTTTCAATGGCCCTCTTCCTGTATTATAATCAGCACTAATATCTGTTATCCATATACATTTGGTGAAATTAGAAAAACAAGATGTCAAAATGAAATCTCTTTTAAGATAAAAAAAAAAAATCGCTCTTCTATGGTTTGAGAAAATCCCTCTCAGAAATAGGTGTAACCTAACTAAGTAATTGTGCCTCATTATATTGTCATTTGTTCCTGTTCAGCCAGTACACCTAGTTTACGTATTTCCAAGTCGGTTTCCTGTGCGCGGAGGCTGCTTCCTCGGCCTAAATGTTCCAGCCTTTATTTTCTAATAACTAATATATCATCTAATGAAAGCTTCTAGGCTTATTTATTTAAAGTGTGGGGGGGAGCTGAAGAGAAGAATATAGAGGACATTACTAACAAAGTGGGACAGAACAATCAATAGTGATTTGTCTGTCGATTATTTTCTGGATTAACAGATTAGTTTTTTCGTCTCTAAAATGTGGATCGGTGTTTCCCAAAAAGCCCAAGATGACGTCCTCAAATGTCTCGTTTTGTCCCCAACTCAAAGATATTCAGTTTACTGTCACAGAGGAGAGAAGACACTAGAAAATGTTCACATTCAACAAGCTGGAATCAGAGAATGTTTTACTTTTCTTTCGTAAAAGAATTACTCAACATAGTTGGAGATTCATTTAATATCCATCCATCTTCGTCCGCTTATCTGGTATCGGGTCGCGGGGGGAGCAGCTCCAGCAGGGGACCCCAAACTTCCCTTTCCCGAGCCACATTAACCAGCTCCGACTGGGGGATCCCGAGGCGTTCCCAGCCCAGGTTGGAGATATAATCCCTCCACCTAGTCCTGGGTCTCCCCCGAGGCCTCCTCCCAGCTGGACGTGCCTGGAACACCTCCCTAGGGAGGCGCCCAGGGGGCATCCTTACCAGATGCCCGAACCACCTCAACTGGCTCCTTTCGACGCAAAGGAGCAGCGGCTCTACTCCGAGCTCCTCACGGATAACTGAGCTTCTCACCCTATCTCTAAGGGAGACGCCAGCTACCCTCCTGAGGAAACCCATTTTGGCCGCTTGTACCCACGTTTGCTTGTGCGATTTAAAAGTCTTGCGGCGGAGTTCTGAACAACCTGTAGACCGAAAAGCTCTTTCTTGTTCAAACAAGTAAAAAAACTGTTAGAATAATCTACCGTTATCAAAGTCACAGTATAGGTATCGGTATTAGGGCTGCAAAATTAATCGCAATTTTATCCAAATCGCAGGGGGGGAAATATCTGTTATGTGTCAAACACTTCTGAATTAAGTATTGTGGTGCTTCAGCCTACAAATTGTATCCTCCAGACTAAAGAAAAAAATCTTTAGTTTTATACACATCCTTGAAAAAAAATCCCATTATAATCATTTAGTTTTTTGTTTAATTTTAATATTTTTCTAGGAAAATAAGTATAATGATACAAAAATCAAATTCCCTCCAAAATCGTGGATCATATCGCAATCGTAATATCAGTCAAAATAATCGCAGTTAGATATTTTTCTCACATCGTGCAGCCCTAATCGGTATGGCCATTTTTTTTTAACGATACCCATCCCTAATTATAAGCTGGCATTATATTCTCTGATTGTTTGTTCTTGTCACCATGCCCTGTGTTCTGCTGGTTACATTTTATTTTGTCTTTATTTACAGGGGCTCCAGTATCAAAGCAAATCAGCAAACCAGATCAGCTAGATAGCAATACGAGTCCAATGGCAGTCAGTGCAGGTGGGATGCAAGACTTCTCTGCTTCTAATGAAATGGAAGGTGAACCTAATGAAAAAGAAATGGAGAAAACTGATGTGAATTCTACAGTAAAGCTAGAAGGGGACAACGTACCAGATCTTGAAGTCAAGAAAGCTCCAGGTGAAAATGGCAAACCAGAACAAAAAAAGATAGAGCCGGAAGTCAGCAAGCAAGGGCTAGCAATGACCCAAAGTCTGGAAAGTCCTGGGGGTGAAAGCGGCAACAAAACTAAAAGCATGACTAATCCGGTGCCTGTTTTGCCGGGCGATCCAAAAAGTCCCTCTGACAAAGAGACGGAGGTTGGGAAAACCAATGATAAGGAGCCTGCAGGCACACTGACAGCCGGCGCAGGGGATGCAAAAGTACAACCTACAGCTACTGCAGCGACACCTGCAGAGTCGGCAGGGAAAGATGAGGTGACAGAAGGAGACAACGCCAAGAAGGACGTGACAGAAGGAGACAACGCCAAGAAGGACGAGACAGAAGGAGACAACGCCAAGAAGGACGAGACAGAAGGCGACAACGCCAAGAAGGACGAGACAGAAGGCGACGACGAGGACGAGACAGAAGGAGACAACGCCAAGAAGGACGAGACAGAAGGAGACAACGCCAAGAAGGACAACCTCAAAGAAGAGGACACCAGAAATAGAGAAGCAGGAGGGAGAAACCCGTATGACCCGACTGATTTAAAGAACGAGGCAGAAAGCAGTCACTTCTTTGCCTACCTGGTCTCTACGGCTGTGCTGGTAGCAGTGATTTACATCGCTTACCACAACAAGCGCAAGGTACTGAAGCGTACTTCTGTGTTTCCACTAGTCTGGCATTGCCAGACCTTTATCTCCACAACGCCGTGGAGTAAAGTCTGGCTACACCACAGATGCATTCTGGGATAGGAGAAAAAAAACGCTCTGGGTTGTTTGCATTTTTTTTTAAACCGCTGTCAGTCGTCTCGGGCATCACTAAGCTCCGGACGCAGCGGCTAAAATATGAACGTTGAACGTACACATGTTCCACCAACACCGACTATTTTGCAGAGGCACCGCCATTAAGTCCTTCGCTTAGCGACGCCCAAGTCAATTGTGATTGGTTTAAAGTAGGGCTGTCAATCGATTAAAAAATGTAATCTAATTAATTACATACTCTGTGATTAATTAATCGAAATTAATCGCATACATAATTAACGGTGCCTGAACCGATACTTTTTAAGAAAGTAAAAAAAGAAAAGAAAAAGAAAGGGTACTAAACAACAGTTGGTGACATTAAAGAACAGCTTGTTTATTGCTAAGGCCATATGGTCAAAATTAAATGTTTAATAATAATGTATAACAATAACAATAACTAATTTCACTAGTAAATTGCTGTTGAACGACAAAAACAACAACCAGATAGGAAAAGGACATTTACAATAACTTCAAATGCACCACGAGGCTGTAGTTTACCAGTTTCATTGAACGCACCGTCTGTGTTGTTTCTCCGACGGCAGCTGCAGATTGTTACATCCCGGTGTTGAATCCTCTACAGTAAAACACAGTCACACTTTACACCGTTTAGTGTTAGCTGTCAGCATTTTAACCGTGTTTAATCCAGCTACTAGCTAGCGGTAGGCTAACGTTAGCTGCTGTTGAGTATTGTGTTAGCTAGCGTCACATGCAGCGGGGTTTGTGTTTCCTGTAACGTCTGTTTCAGAGCATCAGAGAGAAGAGCAGACATATCAGTGGCACCAGATTTTCGTCTGTATGCAAACGTCAATATGGAATGGATTAATCTGCGTTAATTTTTTTAACGCGTTATTTTTTTCTCAGATTAATTAATTGAAATGAACTTTATTTTGACAGCCCTAGTTTAAAAAAATGCCAATAAACCAGAGCCTGTTTCTCTCCCATCCCAGAATGCTGTGTGGACTAGCCAGACCCCCCTCCGCAGCGCTGTGGAGGAAGGTCTAGCAATGCGAGGCTACAGTTAGAGAGTAAATACCATAAACATGTTCTTAGTGAATTTTTAAAATCATTCCCTGAAAGAACCAAGCAGGCCTGCCTTGTTGCACAATCCAAAGTTTCTTCAAAACTTTAAGAAACTCCCGAAGCCAAGGGATTTTGAGAACAGCAACACACAGAGAGCGGACATCCTGCGCATGAGCTCTGTGCCTGATGTCAGGCTTTATCCGGAAAATGTAGTTCCATTGATCCAGACTATCCAGATCCAGATTCCACTGACCCTGATTTGAGTTGCAAATGTGTCACCCTTTTTGGTCTGTGATATTTTTTTTTTTTTTTTGCTGAGCTAGATGTGATGCAGACTTTTGTTTTATATTCAGTCAGATAGACCCTAACAAGCACCTGCCAACAGAGAGGAACAATCTCAAAGGACTTTTTCTTACCGAGAGAGATTAATCCTCTGTGCTGTCTCTAGTTTAATTATAACCAGATTTGTTTTGAAGTCCGGCTTCATACAAACATATATTGTGTGTGTGTGTGTGTGTGTGTGTGTGTGTGTGTCTTTCTCTCTCTCTCTCTCTGTGTGTCTCTTTGTGTTTTTAGAAATAAAATTAAAAAAACCTCTTCCCCCCCCCCCCAGATACTTGCTTTTCTTTTGGAGGGGAAGAAATCCAAATCCACACGTCGACCTAAATCCACAGGATACCAGAAGCTGGAGCAGCATGTAAGCTGTTGGAATGAGGAAACACATCCACCCGTTTTATTAAATTACAATACATTATTATTAAATATTTAGTGAGTTTTGAATGATTTCTTTTTCTTTCAGATGTAATCTGGACTCTGTCTTGAAGCCATTGAGCCTCGCGCTGCTGAACACACTGAGAGCTTGTGTGAGAAGAGAGTGAACGGATACTGGCATTAGATATTTTCCCCGGTGCAGTCTGTGTTGATTTCACCCTTTTTGCTAAACGGACATTCTTCTATTTTATACCCGTAGATGCTTATCGTGTGACTATGCAGATGACACTGTTGCCTTATTGAGGGAACTAGTGAAATGCAGTGAAGGTAAAAATAAGCATGCTGTTTTTGGCACTTGTGTCGTAATTCCACTTTTAAGGCGACCTGACTAAGGTCCGGACTCAGGCTATTTCAGTAGCAGATGAAAAATAATATAAGTGTTGTTCGTACAGTACGTTTAGTGATTGCACTGTGCACTAAATAAGCCATCTGAATCTTTGTGTACAATTACTTTGAGGTTGTTTTAAAGATGAAATATATATCAAGGGTTTAGACGTACTAAATTACCACAGTGGGATTTCCGCCAGTGTTTATAACCACATGGTGTTGGCCAGATGAATGTAACGACATTTTCCAAACGAGATGCGAGCACAGTGCTCAACCACTTTAACATGATAAATAAACCTCTGTGCTTAAAGCAACAGTTTTGGGAAAACTTGCTTACTTGCTGAGAGTTAGACGAGAAGATCAAAACCACACTCAAAATTGGGCTGCAACTAACTATGATTATTTTTCTCCATTTATCGTTCCGTCTATAAAATGTCGATCCCATTTTTTCAAAGTCCAAGGTGATGTTTTTAAATGCCTTTTGTCCAAAACCCAAAGATATTTAGTTTAATATGATATAATATAATAAATGAAATAAAATCTGGAAATCTCCATATTTGAGAGGCTTAAAACTTTTTTTGGGCCACTTCTGCATGAAGAATTGCCGATTTATCGATTATCAAAAGAGTTGATTATTTTTCTATCGATCGACTAACCGATTAGTCGACTAATCGTTGCCACTCTACTCTCAAACATTTCCGGTAAATATAACATTAAGCTACAGCCAGATGCAGGTTAACTTGACATATGGGCTGGAAACGGGAAACCAGCTAGCCTGGCTCTATGCAGAGGTGGTAAAACCTGCCTTTCACCACCTTTTTTAAAGCTCACTAATTTAAACTCTTGTCATCTAACTCTTAAGAAGAATGTTGAACTAGCCCCTCAAAGAGTAACTACTGTTTTTTCAACCTGGACCTTATATTCCTATGTTTTTGTGTCTAAGTGACTGATGGGAACAACAATTTCTGACATTAGTCCAGTATTAAGTGAGATCGCTGCAGTCTGCAGCGGCGAAACAAGCTACAATGTCAGTTAATAGGACAATTGTCCAGCTTGTATTTACCTTTACAAAAGTGTTCGTTTTGCCGCTGACAGACTCAGATTATTATTCTAAGTGTCTGACAACATTATGGAAAGGATCCCTTCAGAGATAGACCTTTAAAACCTCTCTGAGACCTTTCTGTTTAACCAGAAACCGCTCTGAAGTCGCTAGCGCTGAACACACCAGACACCATTTAAAAAAAGCAATACTTTTAGCGTGTATAGAGCCAACATATTTTCACATGTAAAACGGTAAACTATTTGTTTATTTCAACCCACACTAGAGTTGTGATGGTTGGAAAAGTGGATAGACGACCCAAAACGGCTTTTCATAGTTTTATTTAGTTTCTGCCGACTTTGAATTAAGTGTATTTTACGATGCTAAAATTACTGTTATTTTACATGGACTCTGGTGGGTTTAGCGAACGCGCGATTGTTGTTCCCATCAGTTACTTAGACACAAAAACATAGGAAAATAGGGTCCAGGTTGAAAAAAACGGTAGTTACCCTTTAAGAAAAAACTGAATGATGTTTAAACTGCCATCAGGGTGTTGGACACATGCAAACGCCTCTCGTCTGCATATGTCTTGTTTTGTCCAAAGCCAAAAGATATTCAGTTGAATGTGATAGGCCTACAATACATTTAAAAGCAGAAAATCTCCAACTTTGAGAGGCTGTAAACAGCATTCTCAGCCATTTTTGCATCAAAGAATTACCTCAATGATTATCAGAATAGTTGCAGATAATTTTCTATCGATCTACTACTCGTTGCAGCTCTCCTCTTAAATATTTCCGGTAAATATAACATTAGGCTACAGCCAGATGCCGGTAAACTTGGCATAAGGACTGGAAAACCGGAACCAGCTAGCCGGGCTCTGTCCCAAGGTGACACTAATTAAAACTCTTCTCATCTAACTCTTGGGGCAAATGTTGAACTATAGCCCCTTAATATAAACCTAAATGACGTTGTAACTGCTGCCAGGGTGTTGGGTCACACATTTAAATGCCTCTTATCGTAATTATCCAGACTGAATGACAAATGTTCTGAGGCGGGACTGGCGTTGAAATGTTGAGTTTCTGGAAACTTGTCAGTCTGGTTCCTGTGTGGCTGCACAACACCTGTAGCTTCCTATTTTAAGATGAACATCTCTAACTTATCCACGTGTTGCTTTGCATTGAAACCTCAGTCTGAAATGTTAACCTAAAAACTGTTTTGTAAGAGAAAGCTGCAGATGAAAGAAAAAGTCTTTCTGGGGAAATGTTGACCACTAATGTCAGATTTAATCTTTTGCTTTAGAGTAGATGTGTATGTTCAGATGTGACAGATTTGTGCCAAATTGTGAATAATTTTACTGTGATTCAATGTGTGATTCTTGTATTGTGCCTGTTTCTTTAATTAACATAATAGTTTTACTAGGTGGTTGATTAGAATATAATATAATGGAAAGCCATTTCTGTAAAGAAGGAAACTAAATAGAACCCAGTTGTTTTTTGGAAGAAATTAAAGTCCAT
The DNA here is from genome assembly GCF_031162955.1 of Sander vitreus. Classification (NCBI taxonomy): domain Eukaryota; kingdom Metazoa; phylum Chordata; class Actinopteri; order Perciformes; family Percidae; genus Sander; species Sander vitreus. The sequence continues at coordinate 34,995,150 of NC_135859.1, forward strand.
ATAAAATATATTTTATTGTTAAATCTGCAAAGAAAACGCAGCATTTTTATAATTAATTTGCTCCGTTTATATGTGAAACAAACACACTTAGATAGAAAACGTCATGAGTCATCCTTTGCAGTTAGCATGAAATCAGCATGTTTTCAAACGGTTTAATACACATACACGTATTTATTTCAGTTTGTTAGGAATGGCTGTCCATAAAAATAAAAAAACGTGTCTCAATGCACAAACCTGTATCTTCTGAATCAACTGAGATGAATATTGATTCTAAAATAAAAGCTTTTTTCTTTGTACTTTCTATTAAATTAGTTTTTCGATTGCCTTCGGTATCACAGCTGCTTTAGTTCCAGGGCCGGTCATATACAACAGGGTTTCGGTAGGGACTTAAAAAGTCTAAAATTTCAAAAATCTAAATGTTGGGTCTTCAAGGAACACGCTGACTTATTGGGACTTTAGCTTATTCACCGTATCCCCTAGAGTTGGATAAGTCCATACATACCCTTCTCATCTCCGTGTGTGTCGTAACTCTGTCCGACGGTTCCACCGGTAGCTTAGCCTAGCACGGATCCTGAAGGTAACCAGTTCCATCTAGCCTACTGCTCCCAATAAGTGACAAAATAATGCCAACATGTTCCTATTTACATGTTGTGATTTGTATAGTCACAGGGTGTACAAGTTCCACCCTGCCTATTAAAGTAAGAGGAAGTGCAGTCCAGCGGTTCAAATCCTGCTTAATTTTATCTATTACTTTAATATAGTTACTTTGATATAAACTAAGGAATTCTAAGTAATGACAACACTGTCGGCGCATCCACATGATACAAGCCTTCCGTGGTCACACAACCCCCCACCCCCCTCCTCCATGCAGTTGCTAGTAGCCAAGAAGGACACAGACGATTAAAAACACGATGGACTCTTCACAAGAGGTCATCATCTTCACTCGAGTTTCTGCGTGGGAAAGTCACCGGACGCCACAATCTTCTGAACATAGTCATACTGAGAAACACAGAGAGAGTTGTGTGGAGCTGAACGTCTTAATTAGCTTTGTAGCAACTCATTTGGCAATGGCTTGAATGTAACGGACGTTCATTAATATCAAAAAGTTACGCACTAAAGTTTTAAATCATTTTAAACGGGTCTAAACTTTTTCCGTGACCCCCTGACCGTAAGGTCAGAGGGTATATTTATTCCCAAATACCTAATTCCCTCCTTGGGCCACCTAAATGAGAAAGATTTCAACTGTGGGGAAACTAAATTGTTCATGGGGAGTGCTTCTGTCTTAGTCACATTTATTTTGTAACCCGAGTAAAATCCAAAGGTCTCAGTACATTTCATTAAATTTGGGACAGACTTTGAAGGGTCTGAGATATACACAATTACATCGTCTGCATATAGCGACAACCTGTGTTCCTCTCCGCTCACCTCAATACCACTACTATCTGTGCTATCTCGTATTAACTGTGCAAGGGGTTCTATACTGAGGGCAAAAAGGAGAGGCGAAAGAAGGTCCCCCTGCCTGCAACCCCTCCCCAACTGAAATTTTTGTGAGAAACACCCGTTTACCCTTACTGATGCTTTTGGAGATGAGCATAACAGTTGGACCCATTTAACAAAGCCAGGACCTAGACCGTATTTCCTCAAAACTCTAAAAAGGAAAGGCCTTGTGTGTATATATATATATATATATATATACACATACACAGTTACATATATACACACACATATATATACAGACATACATATATATATATATATATATACACATACACATATATACACACATATATATATATATACACACACATATACATATATCTATATACTCACATATATATATATACATACATATGTATATACACATACATATATACATACATACATACAGTGGGGATACACTGCCGATTTTGCAGGTTTTCCCACTTACAAAGCATGTAGAAGTCTAATTTTTATCATAGGTACTCTTCAACTGTGAGTGACGGAATCTAAAACAAAAATCCAGAAAATCACATTGTGTGTGTATGTATATATATATATATATATATATATATATATATATATACACACATATACATACATATAGTACAGTAAACCCACTACAATACATTAGACTACACCACTGGTTACCCACCAAATGCGGGTACAAGTTAACTTTGGCGGAAAACATTTTAAAGAGTTAATTTAAAGCTCTGGTTAACACTATACGCTACAACTCTTAAATAGCGTTTACTGTTAAGGTGGAGCTAGTTCATCTACTTTAGTGAATATATTCCAGTGGTTCCCAACCTCGGGCTCAGGCCCCTCCAAAGGGTCACAAGATAAATCTAACAGGTTGTGAGATGATTAACGCAGGAAAGAAGAATAAACTCAAATTTGTTTTTAATAATAATAAAAAAACAGAGTCATATAGCGCTTGTCGAAGACGCTATACATAGGATACAAATAAAAACGAGCAGTAAACATTTGAATAAAGACAATAAGAGTAAAATTGCGAGATAAATAAAAACATGAGGTAGGTTTTGAGGGCCTTTCCGAAAAGCTGACAGGGTTTTTTTTTTCTACTCTGTGCTTTTTGTGAAATATTGGATAGCTTTACCTTTTTTAAACCATCTAGAGAAGTCTAGTGGATATCACTCTTTTGTCTAACAACTTAAAGAAATGTGACAAGGGGCCGCAACTAGTAACTTGTAAAGGGCCACAAGGATTGGGGCTGTCCTCGACTTAAGCAATTCTTACTTGATTAACCCCCATTTTCCACTGGGTACGTCTGTGCTGCGTTCAGGTTTTGTTGCGTCCTCCGCCACGCGCCATACCACACCGGGAGCGTCTCAGAAGCGGAGCGTCTTGCTGCCCGACTCGCAGATTTTATCGTCTCTACAAGTACTTTACAGAACCATCTTGTGTTTATTGAGCTAGTATCTACCTTCAACTTCAAGCACTCCTACAGTTAAACTCCATGCCTTCTGTTTTCTGGGTAAAATGACTGGATGCTCAGGTTGTCCTGCTCGGCTGTCGGAACGCCACGCGGCTCACGTGAAAATAAACCTGGCGCTAGGGCTGGGCAATATATTATATCTATTGTGATATGAGACTAGATATCATCTTAAATTTTGGAGTGTTGTCTTTCCTGATTTTTTTAGGGCTGGGCGATATGGAGAAAATCAAATATCACGATATTTTTCACCAAATACCTCGATATAGATAACGCAACGATATTGTAGTGTTGACTATTGGTGCTTTCACAAACACAATGGAGATTTTTGATAAATAATCATCAGTAATGTGAATATAATGACTAAATGGGTAAAGGCAAATAATAGAACAGTTACAACCGTCCGGTAAGTTCAGAAAAGTACATCACTTTACTGTGATGCAGCCTTTAAAACCAGGAAAAGACAAACGCTTATGCCATATCACGATATTACGATATCCAAAATCTAAGACGATATCTAGTCTCATATCACGATATCAACATCATATCGATATATTGCCCAGCTCTAGTTGCATTACAGTAAAATGTCATTTTGTGAACATAGAGTGTTCTAGCTGTTCTATTATTTGCCTTTACCCACGTAGTCATTATACATTACTGATGATTATATATCAAAAATCTTATTGTAAAAATATTTTGTGAAAGCACCAACTGTCAACCCCACAATATCGTCGCGGTATTGATAGAGGTATTGGGTCAAAAATATTGTGATATTTGATTTTCTCCGTGTCGACCAGCCCTACCTGGCGTGTATCTTTAGCGGGGCCGCTTCACGCACGCTTCTGTGTGGAATATTAAGCGTTGACTTGAATGGTCGCGATTGCTCGTGGAGGGGCCGCGGAACGTAGCGCAGGGGCATACGGTGAAAAATAGGGGTAACGCTATTTTCTGATCGATTAGTTGATTCAATCGAGAGATCAGCGAAACTGAGTTTCTCCACAAAGAATCATGCAAAAGCTCCACTTCTGTAAATCCTGTTTTACCAGAGATGTGCTTTTAAGTTACTTGGAAATAAATAATTCATTATGAAACAAAAAAAAACAACTAAGACCCAAACGACAGATTAGTCAACTAATCAGCGTTGTATTTCATAAGCGTATGTGTTTTGTATTGTGTTTTTAATGTAGGCTAAACCAGGGGTTTTCAAACTTTTTGTGTGTGTGGACCACTATTTGTAATGAAGAATTTTCGCGGACCACCTCATAATACACATAATAAAATGTGTCTACACACAGTTCTACATGAATTAATCTGCACCTCTTAATAGGCCTACTGGCACTACAACTATAACGAGTCATCTCATCAGTACAACAGCTCGTTAAAATAAGGTTTACTGCACACAACGGCTGCCACATATTTCATTTATTAATTTACTCAAGCGCCCAAGGGCGTAATCAGGTTCATTTGAACAACAGGCTTATTTCCATAGCAATGGAGTATTAAATACATAGTTATAAGAACACTTGGATGTAGTCCAAATTTCAAAACCTTTGGCGAGTTTAGGGTTAGGGCCGAGCGCCACTAGCCTATTTTAGTAATCACACAATAACTTCATAATTTAAAGTTAAATTGTATATCAATATACATATTAACTTTTAGGGGAATTTCCTGGTAAAATGAAGGTTAAAACACTTATTTTATTAGGCTTTTCCACAGACCACCTGCAGTACCCTCACGGACAACTAGTGGTCCGCGGACCACAGTTTGGGAATGACTGGGCTAAACCATCTTAAACTAGTAGCTGTCAGATAAATGTAGTGGAGTAAAATATTTATTTTCGAAATGTAGTGGAGCCCATATTAACTTTTTAGTAAGCACATTACGCAGCGTAAAATATAAAATAATTTACACCTCTATATTTCTCTACATGACTATACACAGAGTTCAACAGTAAGGCTTTCCCGATGGCCCAAGGCAAGTAAGTATATCATATTATCATATCACATCATCGTATCATAAATTAAGTTATCACATTAGTCACATCGGAGAACGCTTGTTGAATGATTTGAATGTGCCATCAAGAATTGAGTTGGTGCTTGACGTTTTGTTTATACCTTTGATACCTTGCGGGGATTATGAAATTATGCAAGCCCCGCATATTTTGCGCGGAAATCGGCAATTTATGCGGCGAAAGTGCGGCGTATTTGAAAAAAATGCAGCCCCCGCATAAATATGCAGACTTTGGCTGATTATGCATTGAATTACGCGATCACATCATCGCGTTTTTCTGGAGGGACTGATAAGACGCTTTGAACGTTTTTGACTTTTAATGGTGTTTTTTTTTTCCCATGTTTGTTTTTGTTTACTATATTGACGTTTTTGACGATGCTTTTTTGGCCCTTTTGACATTTTTCAAACGTTCTTTTCTATGTTTTTTTTATCTTCTTTGAAAAAGACCATTTGTACAGGGTCTGGTAAAAATTCTCTTTGGGCAAGTCGAATTTGTTTTCACTTGCCCAACCGGACAAGTTAAAAAAAACAAAACAACGTTGACCCCTGAAACAACACTCTATCCCTGTACATGCGACACACAAAACAGCATATTAATGCTTCACACAGCAGTGCAGTGGCTTCTTCACAGTGGCATCATATTTCTGGTTTCGTGTTCATAAATGTCTGGCAGCTCTCCCATGGAGGAGGACACCATTCGGACAGAGGTGCACCCACGAAGCTCCATCTCGTACCGGATGAGCTGTTTCCAGAAGCCGTTGTTCGGCCTCACCACGGGCCGAGAAGTCCTCACCCACCTGTGGGCTTCCAGGAGAGACACGCCGCGGTGCTTCATCAGGTAGGCCATGCACAGCGAGGCGGAGCGGCTCACTCCCGCTTTGCAGTGCACCAAAGTACGGCCACCGCGGTCTGCAGTCTGCTGGATTTTATCCGCAACTTGGTCAAAGTGCTCGCTAAGGGGAGACACCGGGGAGTCAGCGAGCGGGATGTGGATGTACTCTACCCCGGGATGAAGACGGCGGCGGCTCTTGGTCTCGGTCACGTTTACGATGCACGCTATCTTGCACCGAGCCACCTGGGAGGCATCATTAGCCGCTCTGCCATTACTGAGATAAAGATGGTCGGTGACTCGGCACAGGCCTGACAGACCTGCGAGACCCGACTGATGCATACACGACGAGAAAGTTACCACTGCAACAAAGATGTCTTACCGAAATGTTGTAAGTACCACAGTTAAACCTCCGCGGGACAAGTTAATGAAAACAACGCAGGAAGACAATTTTCGTTTCCTTGGATGGGGAAGGAATGTCCCGCCCTACTCCGCCTCTGATTGGCTAATACTCGTTGCCTTCGTTGGTTGGATTGGTTAGGTTTAGGCATGAGGAGTGTGATTGGTTAGGGTTAGTGTAAGAATACCGGGTACACCAATCAGAGGCAGAGTGGGGCGGGACATTCTTTCGCCACCCTGGTGTGGTGTGAACGCACACGCTGTCGCTGTCGCCTCCTTCTGGATGGAGGTTTCAAAGGGAGACATGCCAGACAGTTTATTTTACTACTACTTATTATAATGAAAAACTAAAACAAAAAAGATCTTCGTATTATATATCAGCCTACTTTACAATTTTAAGACGTGAAGTTCCACGCAATAATGTCAAAATGTATTGTTATAACGTGAAACATTTCAAGTTTGTGTGTTACGTTACGTTAAAAATAACTTATAACGTGAAACACGTCTAAAACTGTTCACATAATAACGTGATACTGATATTCTTTCTTGTCCCTTTTAAGCTTTAAGTCAACTAAAAGCAGTATACTGCCTTTTGCTCTGAGCTGGTTGCTGTGTATCTGCTGGTGCCTGCAGGCAGTCCTCGGTTGCCCGGGAAACACAGATGGTGGATGAAGGGCGCGCATACAAAGGACCGTAAAACCTGTAGCGGCAGCTGGAGACCGAGCCCGCTGATTAATTCAGCTGTGTGCTGCTCCAGCTTAGTCAAAGGCGTCTCTGTTCTCTTTTAATACCTACTTCATTTTCTCTTTGTCCTGCGCAGCTTTCGTCTCCACTTGAGCCTGTTTTCCCTGCACCGGTCTCCCGTCAGTGCGCAGCTGTTGTCGGCACTCCCACATCTGCTTGTCTCAGCTCGGCAGCCATGTAGACGAAGCTCCGCCGCGGAGCGTGCACGTCCAGGGGGGCGACGACCAGCACTTTTACAGCGGGCTAATCACTGCTCACACACGGCGTGGAACCTGTTTACAGCTTCGGCAGCTTGTCCCGAGAATGGAAGAAGGTAAAAGAAGGAAAAAGAGGAAGAAGAAGTGATCTTTTCGCGCCGTTTGATGCTCGGCAGGTGCATGTGGAACCTGGAAATATCTGGTAGGAAGAAAAATATTCTGGTTTCTGGTTTTTACAACCAACGCTGTTGTGCTTGGTTTATCAAACTTAAATCGTATTAATCTGTTGTTAGATTAGATACACATGGAGTCATGTACTGCCCTGCAGAGGAGGGCCTATACTGTAGTCTGTCTTTCCTCAACCTGACAGCCCTGCAGTGTTAATGGATATTAAAAACATGCTTATTTATAGAAAATATGGTTCTGTTAGACAAATGCCAGATTAGACTGAAGATTTATTTAATCACGGACAATATGTTTCTGCATGCAGTGCTACAGTGTAGAGCTGCAAAGATTAATTGATTAGTTGTCAACTATTAAATGAATCGGCAACTAGTTTAATAATCGATTAATCTGTTTGTTTTTTTCCAGCTTGTTAGATGTGAATATGTTCTAGTTTCTTCTCTCCTCTGTGACAGTAAACTGAATATCTTTGAGTTGTGGACAAAACAAGACGTTTGAGGACGTCATCTTGGGCTTTTTGGGAAACACTGGTTGACATTTTCACCATTTTCTGACATTTTAGAGACCACACAACTATGGAGAAAATAATCGACAGATTAATCAACAATGAAAATAATCGTTAGTTGCAGCCCTACTACAGTATACAGTATGGTAGACACTAGCTATGTTTCCAATTTCATCCACACGTTTTTAATGCAAATTAAGTGATATCGAATGAAAAATGGCTTATGGAAACAGTAACATTCGATTGAATTTCATGAATATCGACTCAAAGTTGTTCGGTCTCATCGGATTTTCTCTCGATCCATATACGGCTTATGCGATAAACGCTGATGGAAACGTTATTTGCCGAATAAATAATGAATTGCGATAAAGTTTTAGGTCATTTTATGGTTAAACAGACACACCTGACACCTGTATGGGTCAGAAGTGGTGAAGACCGCGCGCCCAATGCGCACTACCGGGAGTGCTGACGCAAATGTGCCTTAAAATGCAACGACCGTCTACTACAGCCTGTAGTAATACAATTGATAGCCAGCCCTTTCTATTGACAAAATCACTGCAGCCTTCAGCAGGGGATCTAATCCAGACGTGAGTCCCGTCTAAGGTGCCATAGCAACACATTCTCAGTCCCATCGCGTAAAATACGGACGCTTGGTCAGGTGCCTTTGGCGTTGTTATTGGCGCTAAAAGTCTCCTTTAGTGTCAGATTTAAACGCACTTTATCTTAACGCGCTGGGTCGGGACTATTGGCGTCACTTTTGACGTAGTTAGGTTAAGGAAAAGGTCGTGGGTGTGTTTGTATGACACGCGGGAAGAACGGGAAGGTTGGGTTTAGGAAAAGAAGAACGGGACAGTTGGGTTTAGGTAAAGAAGAAAGGGACAGTTGGGTTTAGGAAAAGAAGAACGGGACAGTTGGGTTTAGGAAAAGAAGAACGGGACGGTTGGGTTTAGGTAAAGAAGAACGGGACAGTTGGGTTTAGTAAAAGAAGAACGGGACGGTTGGGTTTAGGAAAAGAAGAACGGGACGGTTGGGTTTAGGTAAAGAAGAACGGGACGGTTGGGTTTAGGTAAAGAAGAACGGGACAGTTGGGTTTAAGTAAAGAAGAACGGGACAGTTGGGTTTAGGTAAAGAAGAACGGGACAGTTGGGTTTAGGTAAAGAAGAAAGCGACGGTTGGGTTTAGGGAAGGTGACATGCGGGACACGATCCCCGGTCTCCTGGGTGAAAGTCCTGTGTTGTTTGACCCATCCACTCCCCCAACCAACATCCCTATGTGGATTTTCGGGCTTTCATACTACTCCCTACCTTAGTCGCTCTTAGTGCTACGTCATCTTCAAACGCCCCGGTGCGTTCTACAAACACTCTGTATGGCGCTTTTTACGTCGTATCTGACGCTGACAGCCACTGCCCAAACGTCCGTATTTTACGAGTTCGGAGTGAGTACGGGTTGGCCATACACCTGTGGCACAAGGTGCACTCTGGAGTTACGCAGCAAGATCTCATGCGCCTTATCCACTCCAGGTAGGTATATACCTTCGCATCTTCCTCGTTTGTATGGCATTGCACACGCCGTAAACACGCGGTGGTCTTGCTGACCCCAAACATTTCGCCTACCACTCTGTACTCTGCGCATGTAGCCAGTTTGTAGAGCGCAATGGCGATACACTTCTCGGTTGGAACCGGAGGTCCATGGCTTATCTGGGTCAAGGGACGGGCCAATGAAATTACACAACAGTTCAAATCCGAAAATGCTTCAACCAAAGGGTTTCCGTGAAGTGTCTGTAAGTGTTAAGTGGATGGAAACTAAGCTAGTATCTGAGCTGCACCACTGTACTGTATTTCCAGCGCTGCTTGGACAATAGAAATGTCAAACAACTTTAACTCAACCCTATTCTATCTATGGACAAAAGCAGTGGTTCCCAAAGTAGGGTCTGGGGACCCCCCCCAGGGTCCTTGAAGAGGTTTCAGGGAATCCCCAGCCAAAGGGGAATTATTATTCGACTTTTTTTAAACATTTTTTGGCAATTTTTCTGATTGTCATTTTTTTTTTGGGCGCTTTTGACGTTTTTTTCAATTATTATTCTTTCTTCGAAAAAAACAATTTGTAAGGGGAATTATTTATTTTCACTATTAGAATATGAATAGAATAGACTTTAATTGTCATTGTGCAGCAGAACCATACAACGAAATTTGCTTGTGCAGCCTCTAAAACAATACACACTTTCATATACACACTCACACAATAGATAAAATAAGAAAAATATAAAAACATTATCAAGGCATCCAATATTGCCATATCATAGAATAGTCGCATTTCATAGAATCCCTTTCTAGAAAGTGCAACTGTGCTGGGGGGTGGGGGGGCATGATTGTTCAGTTCTGTGATGGCTCTGGGGATAAAACTGTTCTGCAGCCTGGAGGTGTGTGCTCTAAAAGCCCGATACCGCCTGCCAGATGGAAGCAGGGAGAAGAGATGGTTTGAGGGGTGTGTCTCATCCTGCAGAATATTGTGTGCTCGGCGGAGGCAGCGGGTCTTAAAGATGTCGTCCAGTGGGGGCAGGGGAAGTCCAATGTTTTTTTTCAGCAGATCTCATGATTCGATTGAGGGATTTCCTGTCCTTCGCTGTGCAATTGGCATACCACGCAGTCATACATTATGTTATGACACTCTCGATAGAACAGTGGTAGAAGATCTTAAGCAGCTCAGCCGACAGGTTGCTCCTCTTGAGTATTCGTAAAAAGTAGAGCCGCTGTTGCGCCTTTTTGAGCATGGCGGTTGTGTTTATTTCCCATTTTAGGTCCTCTGAGATCATGATCCCCAAGAACTTAAAACAGGAGACCTTTTCCACTTCCTCACCATTCAAGATGAGGGGTCGGGGGTCCTCCTCACACCTTCTGAAGTCAACTATAATCTCCTTTGTTTTTTTGACATTCAGGGTCACATTGTTGTCTTTGCACCATCCTGTCAGTCTGTCAACTTCATCTCTGTAGGCGTTCTCGTCGCTGTTAGAGATTTCTCCCACCACAGTTGTGTCATCTGCGAATTTTATCATTGTATTTGAGGGGTGGGTGGAGATGCAGTCATACGTGTAGATGGAATAGAGCAACGGGCTCAACACGCAGCCTTGCGGTGCTCCAATGCTGAGGGACAGGCTCGAGGATTGGTATGGGCCCAGCCTCACTGTCTGTGGCCGATCTGTCAGGAAATCCTTGAGCCACATACACAGGCTGCTGCTGAGGTCCAGGTCAAGGAGTTTTGTGACCAGCTGGTTAGGAATGATGGTATTAAACGCTGAGCTGTAATCTATGAAGAGCAGTCTCACATATGTCTTCCCCTTGTCAAGGTGTGTCAGCGCTTTATGGAGGGCTGTAACGATAGCATCCTCTGTGGACCTGTTCTCCCTGTAGGCATACTGATGCTGGTCCAGGTTGAGGGGGAGGGAAGATTTAACATGCTTCATCACCAGCCTCTCAAAGCACTTGGCAACGATGGGGGTGAGTGCCACAGGTCTGTAGTCGTTCAGAGTGCTAATGTGGCTTTGCTTGAATGATGGTTGCTGTTTTAAAGCAGGTCGGTACAGTTGCTGTGGCCAAAGACATATTGAAGATGTCTGCAAAGACATCTGCGAGCTGGTAGGCGCATTCTCTGAGTACTCTTCCTGGAATCGCATCAGGTCCCTCGGCCTTCCTAGTGTTCACAGACCTAAAGGTGCGTCTCACTTCCTCTGCTGTTACCTTAAGTGTGAGGTCTGTGTCAACAAGGGGAGGAGCGGCTCCGTTATCTAGTCCAGATGTTTCAAAGCGGACGTAGAAATGGTTGAGCTCCTCTACCAAAGAGGCATTGATGTTTGTAGGTGATTCACGGCTGCCTCTGTAGTTGGTGATTTGTTGTATTTTTTGCCACACCCGTGTTGGATCTTTGTTGGTGAAGTGGCCCTCGATCTTTTCCTTGTACACAGCTTTTGCCTGCTTGATGCCCTTTTCAAGTTGTGCCTGGCTGTGCTCTATAATGCTCTGTCCCCAGATTTAAAGGCTGTGTTGCGCTCCCTCAGAAGGGCATGGACCTCCGCAGTCATCCAAGGTTTCCTGTTAGGGGGAATCCTGATTTGTGTGTTGATAGTGATGTTTTCAACACAGGTCCTGATGACAGAGGACAGCAAAAGCATATTCATTCATATCCTGATTAAAGAACAAGGTCCAGTTTGTTCGTTCAAAGCAGTCCTGTAGCTGTAGAGATGCATCCCCAGGCCACTTCTTAACAGTTCTGACGGTAGGTTTTTGCTTTTTGATGAAGGGGCGATACGCTGGAATCAGGGATAGTGACCGGTGATCAGACTGGCCCAGGTGTGCGAGGAGGGAGGCTCTGTATGCCTTGTTAATATTGGAGTATACGCAGTCCAGTATGTTACTCGTGTTGCACACTTGACATGCTGATCAAAGCTGGGTAGCACAGTTTTAAGATTAACATGGTTAAAATCACCAGCCACGATAAAAATGCCCTCTGGGTAATTGTTTTGTTGTTTGTCTATAGCTGCTAGTACATGGCCAAGTGCTAGATTAGCATTGGCGTCTGGTGGAATGTAGACCTCTGTTACCACGGTAACAGAAAATTCACGTGGCAAATAGAAAGGTCTACACTTAACTGCTAGCAGCTCCAGATCAGGTGAGCAATGCTTATCAATAACAGAAGAGTTTGTACACCAGTCCTTGTTCACATACATGCAAAGTCCTTACCAGAGTCCTCTGTTCTGTCGCTACGATGTAGTAAGCGACCCGCTAGCTCAACTGCTGCGTCCGGGATCCCCGGGTGTAGCCAGCTTTCAGTGATAATTATCACAGAGCTATCTCGTATGGTTGACCGGCTTGATATATCCAGGTGTAGTTCGTCCATCTTATTCCCAAGGGATCGGGCATTCGCGACGAAAAGGCTAGGCAATGGTGGTCTGTTAGGAGCCCTCTTTAGCCTAGACAAGGTGCCAGACCTGCAGCCCCGCTTTTGTTTACGATCCCTCCTCCGTCTCCGGCGCTTGCCGCTCGGTGAAGCAATCCATGGCGACGCCGGTGCTCTGGCTATTCCCGGTGGAATGCTGTGCGAGTGTTGGAAGTCACTTGTTATAGGGGCTTCGCATGTTCTCCCGATATACAATCATTCCTCTCTGTTGTAGAAGATATTTGGTGTACTCCGGCTTGTCTTAACAACAAAGAATAATACAAACAGCAGCCACATACAGCATTGTTTTAGGGAGCACTGAGCCGCTGCGACTATGCGCGCCGCCATTGTATATCTATTATTCAATCAATAACTAACTACAGAAGACTATTAGGGCCATGTGAAAAATGTATTTGAGTTCTGGGTTAGGGTTAGGTCAGAATTCTAGGGCGCCTGGGTAGCTCACCTGGTAGAGCGCGCGTCCATATCTCGAGGGTTACTCTTCGACACAGCGGCCGCGGGTTTCGACTCCACCCTGCGGCCCTCTGCTGCATGTCATCCCCCCTCTCTCTCCCCTTTCATGTCTTCAGCTGTCCTATAAAAACAAAGGCCTAAAATTCCCCAAAAATGATCTACATTTATTTATTTTTTATTCATGTTTTATTCAAATTGTTAAAAGGTAACTTCAGTTTTTATTATTGTTATTATTCTCAGAATTCTGACTTTTTTCTCAGAAAACATCAACTGTAGATATTTATGATCAGATGTAAAATTTTCCACACTATTCTGTATGTTTTTATAGTTTCAGGTAACCTCGGGTCGGTGTTTCCGGATTCATCTCTGGCGCTGCGGACATGTCGGCGGTCGGGACGCTGGGAGGATCCAGATGGGAAGCAGCAGCAGGACAGGTTATGTGTACAGGCTGTTTATTATCTTCATTCAAGTAATGGAGCATAGTTTTTAACGGCACACAATATCAGATGGAGAATTGAATAGCTTTACTGAGTCGGTTAGTTCACGTAAACTGACCCAACTAGACCCCCCGTTTGATAGGATTTCGTCCCCCGGCGTCCCCCATCTGATAGAATTTGTGCTTTGAAATGTATTATTACAGAAAAATGTATGAAACCCATGACCAACAGAATAGAGCTGTAGCGATAAGTCGACAAATCGATTAGTGGATCAATAGAAACACAAACAACCGACTGTTTAGATAATCGATTAATCGTTAAAGTCATTTTTCATGCAAACATGGCACATATGGACATTCCCTGCTGTTTTCTGTTTGATATCATATTAAACCGAACGTCTTTGGGTTTTGGACTGACAAAACAAGACATTTAAAGAGACATCAGCCTGGACTTTGAGAAACTGGGATAGACCCTTTCTACTATTTTCTTACATTTTATAGACTTAACGATTAATCGAGAAAATAAGCCGCCAGCTTAATCGACAATGAAAATAATCGTTAATTGCAGCGCTACAACACAGTCAACATTGTGTTACTTATTGATGGATTTACAGTTAAGAATAAATAATGCCCCTTTTGGTGTGGACCCCCTGGAACCTCTTCAAGGACTTGATGTCTGATACCGGGACTTATATTTGTTAGCAGTGGCTGTATATCATTGTTTGAAATGTGTCTTAAAATAAAGCAGCGCTAAGGAGAAACAATAAAACCCAAGAAGCAGTTATCTCTGGGTGACCTTGGGAGGGACGGTTGGGTTGCGTCCCACTTTTCTTTCCTGCTGCTTTGTGTTGTGTGTTCCTCTCCAGTTCCACTGATGAGGAAGCAGACGGGGAGGCACGCGCCGGCTGGACCTCCGGAGCGCCATCACGACTCCATCGCGCCCTGCTGCGTCGCCTCACACACTGGTACAGGATCTGTCAGTAGATTTACACCGCTGGGACTTTTTACTCCCCTCATATTCACTTTACACTCTGCACTGTGACTCGTTATATCGGTCTAGATGAATATAAACTGCAGAGGCAATTTTTACAGACTCTTATCTTGCCTGTTGCCCACACACGGGATGTGTGCCCCCTCCCCCCCCCTGTGAATGTGTGTTAAGCCTCTGTGCTGGCTGAGAGTGCAGATAAACGGGGAGCAGATAGAACATGGGAGATTAGTTGAGTGTGAAATCGCTGCCATATTTGACACTATATGCTGCTATCCTTCTCCGGGATTATGGTTGAGAGGGGAGATAAAAACCCACCTGAAAGTGGATCCCAAGACCAAATCAGATTTAGCATAATCAGCCTTGCTGATTCGTTGTTAGACCAGGACAAAAAAAATATGTCTTATATAAGAGGCCAACGGAAATGTGTTCAAGGTGTTGGAATTCAACAAGTCCTCCAAAACCATACGACCATATCGGCCGTTTTGTTCCTACCTTCAAACACGACCCAGAGGAGCGTTTCATAAATTAGCGCCCCTACCTAACCCGAACCCTCTAAACCAGAGACCAGTCATGGTTTTTAACACCTCTGTAACGTTGTGAAACCTCGCAGTTTGGTTGGGTTTAGGCGCCAAAACGACTTAGTCAAGTTCAGAAAAAGATGATGGTTTGGCTAAAAAATCTCCTGGGTGAAAGTGCCTTGGTTGTTTGACCCATCCATCTCCCCAAACTACCTCCTACTACACGAAAATTGTTCCGTTGTCCGGATGCGTCGTACCACGCAGGGAGATTGCAGTAACGGAGCGTTTTGCCTGCCCAATTGAGCCCAAGCTCTTCCATTCCCTTCCCGGCCTCTTGAACGCCCTGCAGTTCCATCGAAAATAGACCTGGCGTGTATTTTTAGCAGAGAGACGCTTCTGGGGCGCTTCTACGGCGCGCTGCATCGCCACTGGTGGAATCACAACCATTGTCTTGAGTGGCGGCAGCCGCGCTGCCTCCGGAAGGCCGTGCTAGGGCTGGGACCGAATGTTATACTTTTTAGGCACCGACCAAATTGCCGCTAAAGTATAGAGTATCGAAAAAAGCCTCATCATTCAATACCCAATGTCAATACCTAAGGAGTAAATCTCGTCGGTCAGTAGGCCAATCAGCACGCAGCATGCTTCTACCAAGATCTGACAATGTCTGTGATTGGCTGTCTAACGTTACACGTTGTGTAGAGACACGCAGGAAAAACTCTACGTCACACAGAGACGGTGTCGTGTAGAGGAGCTGAAAAATAAATAAAAAGATTTGGGCTGTAATGATTTCTTTTTGTTAAAATGGATTTTATAAAAATGGTATTGAAAAAAGTATTGTTTAGTAAACGGTATCAAAGTCTATTTGTATCGGCAGCGGTATCGAAAATCTTTGAACGATCCCCAGCCCTACGCTGCACAGACACGCCTGCTGGGATTTAGCAAGCCCCCGGGAACAGCGCCATGTCTTAAAGCAACCATGGGCTTAGCGGTTAACGGTGGAACTGCACCCCTCTGGCCCAGAAAGACTTTGCCCATAGACTTTGCATGGCGAAAAAAAGTCTATATTTCAGTGGATCCTTTTTTTGGGGAAACATCAACTTACCAGCCCGAACACTTAAAGGGTCCTTGTTTAAAACGTCACGTTTTTAACATTTTTTAAATGTTTAACTTTTACTAGTAGCCGAATCCAGAGTTGTTAAACTAGGCATGATGAACGCGCATAATGGACGTGAGCAGACCCGCGGGACTGCCCATGTCGCCCTGCACTGCGCATGCTCATATGACTGTTCTCCCGAGGTCCTGTAGCTGTAATAATGGATATCGCTTATGGTTGTAATTCACCATGTGTTAATACATCCATAGTATTATCTCATGATACACCCGAGGGATGTATGCTGTAAAGCCTGTAACCTGTGAGAGATGAAGCTGCAGTCCATGGTATTGGACTTAGTAGCTAGCGCTAGCTACTAGCTAGCTGGCTAGTAGCTAGCTATGGGATTTAGGGGTTGTACTTCGTCGCTTTACTTCCTGCTTTCCTCCCCTCATAATTAGTACGGCCACCAGAGGGCGCCGCCACTATGAACGTAAATATAGGTTGTAATTGCTGCTTGAACAACCGACTTATGCGGGTGTTTTTTGGGGGTGAGGTCAGTCTCCAGGAATCCTAAAAATCCTAAAATCTTTTCTGTATTTCTTCCTTAGTCCTTGCTCCTGCAGCGATGGATGCCCGGCGCCATCACTGCTGTCCTGCGCCTTCGGAAGGAGACGATCCGCGTCCAAGTGTTCCCCCGCCGAGAGACGACTTCTGCTGCTGCTGTGTGTCCGTGAAAATGGCTTAGAAGAGTTCAGAACGCCACCGCTGCTTTGTAGTCAGTGTCGGCGAGATCCGATTTAGCAGGAAGGTATTTCACGTGTGGTGTTTCGAGTCCCAAATAATGTACTGCAGCGTTCCTTCCTGTTTCTCTCGACTGTGCGTGTTTTCCCGGCCGGCTGTGAGTAACAGGCTACTAATATAGCTCCATCCACCCCCACTCTCACGTTTTGTCTATTGGCTGATGAAAAACACAGACACTGCAGCTATCAAACACCTCTCATGCTTGTTTTCTTCAGTTGCCGTGTGCAGTGACCTGTCGAACACTTTGGCCACTTCTCCCTGCATAAGACCGTCTTTTACCGGGGTTTGTAGAGGACTTGGGTGCACATATTTTGCGGAGGGTTCAGAGGTCCTCCCTCAACAAAATGTTACAAAAACAACATGCAGTTTCACATGATTTTAGACCATTATTGTAACCATACCTGGGTCTAAAACGTTGGAAAAGCTAGAGCAGATAATGAAATAACAACACTCAACAAGCCTAAAGACAGAACTTGCTAAATAGAAAAGTAATTTAGTTAGTTTTGATGCTCACATTGATTTTACATTAGGTGGTGCCCAAAACGGCTCGGTTGCTGCGTCCAAGCCTTATTCTGGTCTGAAAAACCCTGGTATTGGACATTTAAATTCACTAAAAAGTTGTGTTTTAACATGTGTTAGCGTCTCACTGAAGCCAGCGTGTATCTTGGCCAGATCCAGAACTGGAACGCTCTGCCTGTGAGATCTGCTTACGTGTGTGAGAAGGAGTAGTGACAATGTGTTGGTCGTGAAACTACCTTTTAATAAGCACTCTGTGTATTTTTACTGTAGCGTGTGGGCGTCTGGGCGTGTGTGTGTATGTGTGTGTCCGCGTGAGTGCACGTGTTTGTGTGCATGTGCTCTATTTGTGTGTGTGTGTGTGTGTGTGTGTTTGTTCCTGTGTGTGTGTGTGTGTGTGTGTGTGTGTGTGTGTGTCTGATTAAACACATTTGTAAAAGGCCTGAAGCTTCTAGCTGCTTTCCAATGGTTTTCTAATCGCTGCATTAGTTTTCAAATGCCTGAATCTCTTTCTTTTGGCACACTGGATGTACCGGGGATAAAAAATAAATAAAAAATAGTATTTACAGATGATTCTTAGCATTTGTTACAACCTCATTGAAGTCCCAGTTAGGTGGGGGCTCTTGCGATTTAGATAATCACAAGAATGTCGCTGGAAATGAATGGTGTGTGGCTTTCTAAATGACCTCTGCTGGCGGTAATTAAACTGTCCTGATGCCAACAGCCCCATCGTCTGATACTTAAAGCAAATTACAGCAAATGCTAATAATTATGTGCAAATAGCTTCTTTTTTTTTTATTTTTATTTTTTTACCCAGGTCTGGATTCTACTAACAGTATCTGACTAATATCTAACAATACTAATGTCTGCTAACAGTGGGATGATTACTAACCTGTATTCTGAATGCTCATTGGCTGGCTTTTTTTTCTATCTATCTAACCCCCCCCGACTAACCCTCTGCTTTATTTGATGCCCCCGCAGTCTGACGCACACACTCCTCTCTCATGATCCTGCAATCCTTCTGCTAGAAATCACAAACTTACCCCCAATTTCCACTGACTGCCGAACGGCTGCGTCCCTACTCCGTCCCTACTCCGTCCCTACTCCGTCCCAGCTCCGGCGGTCCGCAGCCCTGCGGAGCAGATACGCAGAGCTTCTGTTTTTGCCGGACGCCGAAGAGCTCCGCAGCATTTCAGCACACGGCAGATGGACAGGAAGTCGAGCACAGAAGCAAAATAATTTCCTTGCACCACACCTTGAAAACACAGCACAGAGCTGTTTCCCCTCTACTCCTCTGGATGGAAACAAACTGATGTTGGTTTTGTGGTTCTGTTCTACGTGATTTCGCGAGATCTCGTGGGTCCTCGTGACTACAGCTGTCAGTCATGGCCGCAGCCGTTACGCAACAAATCCGGACCTGGTGGGTATTGAAGGACGGCGGAGCACGCAGCCGACACGCAGCGGAGCCTACACGCAGCGGAGCCTACACGCAGCCGTTCTGCATTCGGTGGAAATCCCCAGTTAGATGGATTAACGGGGTTCAACGTTAAGGTTTTATGTCACGTGTCCGGTCGGGCAAGTGCAAAGAAATTCTACTCGCCAGAAGTTTTTACTGGCACCTAGTTTTGGAAAAAACATAAAAAACACAGAAACAGATGTCAAACTTCGAAACACAACATCAAAACAGTGTTAAAAATGAATACATTTTAAAACAAAAAATATTTAAAAAAAAACATTTAAAAAAAATATCTAAAAAATATTTAAAAAACGTCAAAAGTTTCAAAGACCACTGTAAAAAATAAAATAAAAAAAAAATAAATATATATATAGAATATATATATTCTATATATATATATTCTCTATATATATATATATATATATATATAAAAAGCGACACTAGCACCAACTCAATTCTTGATTGGCCAATGGCCCATTCAAATCAAATCATTCAACAAGAGTTCTCCGACGGGGGAAAGTTGCTGCGTCCAAGCCTTATTCTGGTCTGAAAAACCCTGGTATTAGACATTTACATTCACTAAAAAGTTGTGTTTTAACGTGTGTTAGCGTCTCACTGAAGCCAGCGTGTATCTTGGCCAGATCCAGAACTGGAACGCTCTGATATTCAAAGCCTGTGAGATCTGCTTACGTGTGTGAGAAGGAGTAGTTTTCTCACATGGTGACAATGTGTGATTCACACAGTATGTTCTTGGTCTTGAAACTTCTTCATTTGGGTCTCCGACGGGGGAAAGTGAACGATAACGTCATTTATGATATGATGACGATGATTGTTATATTTACTTGCCCGCCGTGGCGTTTTACTCGTCCCGGGCCATCGGGCAAACCTTAACTGTTGAACCCTGATTTAATAACGAAGAAAAACAAATCAATAAAAAGTGTCAAAGTGAGCAAGTGGAGAAGGGTTTCAGGACTTGGGAAGGGAAATGTTATTAACCACTAAGGTGAAAAGAGGAGCAGAAGCAGCTGGGTTGACCACACACTTTAGAAGAATCCTCGCAAAGGCGATTCTGATCTGATCCCAAACGGTACCGCCGCACTGTGTCACACTTCACAGACCAAATTCCCGTCTTGAGAGAGCGTCATGTCTGCGTGTGGTCAACCCTCGCAGGTGAGTGCCTGGCTTGTTGTCACCACACGCCAAGCATAACCGCAACTACGCCAACTCCTCACGGTGTGGATACTAACAGCGTATTACTAACATCTGTATTCTTTCTGACTGAAACATCTGGACGTCTGTAATGAAATGATCCAGTCTCTTTGTTCATCTTTGATTAAATCAAAGCATGCCTCGTGGTACAAGTGATGCTTATTAAATGACATGGAAGCTTTTATCCAAAATATCTTCCTGTGCCATGACTGGATGCATTTTAGCAAAGGGAACTAGGTCCTATGAGCCTCACTTATAACATCCTTATAAACAGGCACGTTTTGTTCTTTCCACAAGCTACTAACATCTAAAGGTAAAGTACTAACCAAAGAGCTTGTATTAGCTCTCTGCAAACTAACAAACTAACCCACTAATAATTAACAAAAACTAACTAAAATCACTAACTGTGTGCTGAGTGTCAGAATTAGGGAAGCACCCTGATTTTGAGGAGTCGCATCACTTATTGAATGTACTAACAGAATTAAGTTTCTAAGAGTTAGGGGGTGTGTGTGTGTGTGTGTGTGTGTGTGTGTGTGTGTGTGTGTGTGTGTGTGTGTGTGTGTGAGAGAGCATGTGTGTGTGTGTGTGTGTGTGAGTGAGAGAGAGCATGTGTGTGTGTGTGTGTGTGTGTGTGAGAGAGAGAGCACAAGTGTGTGTGTGTGTGTGTGTGAGAGAGAGAGCACAAGAGTGTGTGTGTGTGTGTGTGTGTGTTCTCATACAATAATTTAACATATCGATGCAGATTATATTCATTAGAGCAGTTTTAGCCAAATGTATCCACAATTACTCTTTCATTCCTCTAAAACAAAAGACTGTGTGGAAGAATAATGCATGTAAAGAAAAATAAACTCCATGTACACTACAAACTATTTTTGTGCATTACTGCTAATTTATCACTTGTCTTTGCTACAAACGTTTGTAATAGACATATAAATAAAAGACGTTTTTTATTGTATTGTCGCTTTTCTCATTTATTTAAATGGAAAATTGCAACCTACAGAGTCCAACATATAAGATGTCTTTCAGACAAGCATTCAAACAACAGAAGGAACAGCAGAGTGGTGTCCAGGAACATGGTTTCTTGTTACAAGGTATTTCATTTCTATGCCAACTCCAGCAGTGCCGTCATCCGACTATCTTCACTGTCTTGACCGCTGTAATCACACTGAAGCGTCGCAACACGCTCAACACAGTCCTGCAGAATCTACTTTAGTTGAAAAATGTATTTATGTATTACTCAAATCATCAATAAGAGATTTTTGTTTTTTTTTCACTAAAAATAGAACGTTAAAAGAACGTTAAAATGATAAAGCTTTATTGCAGACACAGGTCCATATAACACATAATACAATATATGAAGTATAAAAAAGAGATATAAAAATACATAACTATTGCATTTTAGCCTATAGGATATACAATAATACATACAAATAGCATATTAGCCTATAGGATATACAAGCTATTGCACCAATGGTGCTTAACCTAGATGTGTATCTCTAACAGCTTTTCAGAGGGCTGACTAGAGCTTCAATTACGTGGTTCTCTGACTTGTACAGGCGACGCATAAAACTAAACATCAGTTGTCTTAAAAGTGCCTCACAAGTTGGCACTCTAGTGGACACAAACAAATGACTGGCACTATGCCACCTAGGGACACGGAGCAGCAGCCTCATTGCATCATTGTATGCTACCTTGAGTCTCTGCATACTCTTTTTCTTCTAGATAGACCACAATTGAGCAGTATACAGGGGTGTGACAAGTAACAGACAAAAAATGCCTACAGAGATGGACCTTAACATACTGTACTATGACTTTTCATTTTATAAACTGTACTGTACTTTAGTTAAAGTTATACTACAGTTGTTAGCTGACTGGTTGGGGAGTCGTGTCTTCTTTACACATACTGAAATATGACTTTACGCTGTATGTCTGTGGTGTACTGTAGCTCAGTTGTTAGCTGTCTGAGGTTGGGAGTATGATATCAGGCATACTATACTATGACGACATACTATGATTTTTTTATTACTTTTTTTGACATACTATACTATGACTTTTTATGATTTCTTCGACATGCTATAGTATCACTTTCTATGACTTTTTCTCGACATACTATACTATGACTTTTTTATAACTTTTTTCGACATACTATTTATGACTTTTTATGAGATTTTTCGACATACTACACTATGAAATTATAATGTCTTCTTTAGACTGAAATATGACTTTTTACTCTGTAAGTGTATATTATATTATATTATAGCTCAGTAGCTAGATAGATGGGTTGGGGAAGATGAGGTTGGGAGTATGATTCCCATCAAGCCCTAATGATGTATTTGAAGTCAATTGTCCAGAGGAAGTCGTACAATGCTGTAATCTTCTTTCGACATACTATACTATGACTTTTTTATGAGATTTCTCGACATACTACAGTATACTATGACTTTGTAATATCTTCTTTAGACATACTGAAATATGACTTTTTACTCTGTACATGTATGTTGTACTATAGCTCAGTTGTTGGGAAACTGTGAGGTTGAGAGGATGATTCCCAACATGAGTTAGTGATATATTTGAAGTCAATTGTCCAGAGGAAGTGACTTTTTTCGACATACTGTACTATGACTTTTTATGACTTTTTTTGACATGCTATACTATGACGTTTTTGACTTTTTTCGACATACTATACTATGACTTTTTATGACTTTTTTTGACATGCTATACTATGACGTTTTTGACTTTTTTCGACATACTATACTATGACTTTTTATGACTTTTTTTGACATGCTATACTATGACTTTTTTTTTTACATACTATATTATTACGTTTTTATAACTTTTTTCGACATGCTATACTATGACTTTTTTTTTACATACTATATTATTACTTTTTTATAACTTTTTTCGACATATTATACTATGACTTTTTAATGTCTTCTTTAGACATACTGAAATATGACTTTTTACCCTGTATATCTATGTGGTACTATAGCTCAGTTGTTAGATGAGGGGTTGGGGAACGAGGTTGAGAGGATGATTCCCATCAAGAGTTAGTGATAGATTTACTACTATACTATGACTTTTTCGACATTTTTCGACTTTTTTTTTAAAGAAAATGTGTTGAAAGACAATAAAAACAAAGCAAACACATAAATAAATAAATAGTTACAGAGTAAAATAAAGTTATGTAACCATTTCAGATTCAGAAAGCAGAATCAGAAAAAGGTTTTATTGCCACAATAAGTACACTTACATGGAATTTGCCTCGGTGATTGGTGCAAACAGAAACAAACGTTTTAAACATGAATATGAAATAAACAATAAATGCATAAAACAAATATATACAGTACATACAAAATAACTTTGAATTGAAAGCCACCTTAAACAGTAAGGTTTTGCGCACAGATTTAAAAAACCTGAGTGTGTTAGCAGACCAAGGTGTTTAGAGAACCTGATCCACAGAAACTGAAGGCTGCTTCATTTCTTGTGCTTCAAATCAGACATAAATTATATTAAGGCCATTGACATTTAGTGCTTTCTAGGTAGTGTTTTAAAATCTATCCTCTGGCATACAGGAAGTCAGTGCAAGGATTTAAGGACCGCTGTAATGTTGTGTACCTTTGAAATCTCAGAAAAATGGGTTTCTTTCAACCAAATTACCCCAAAAAATAACAGAGATGCATGGATCTATGTTGTATGGAACCCATACAACATTCTTCACTTTCATTTAAATTTGGGGTTTTATATGACCAAGAAAAGCGTTGAAAAAAGTGACAAAAACATTTTCAAAAGCAACCCAAAAATGCGCCAAAAACGTCGGGAAAAGCGCCAAAAAAAAGTTCATTTTCAATTGCGACCGGAAGGACAACAGGTTCATGGTCGACGTGAAGACAACACGAGGGTTAAGACTTAAGCTGTATCTCATGTCCGTTGAATCGCCTCCTCGAGTCCTCCGCTTGCCTCCCTTCCTCGCGTCTTAGTCCCTCCCACCGAGGAGGCACGGGAGAGACGCGAGGAAATCACGGGAGGAGAGAGGCAACGAGCAAATGTGTGTTTTAGAGAGATGAGACGTCCGTTCCTCTGAAGCTTCACATGAATACGTCAGCTGTTTGGACGAAGATAGCAACTCCATCAGCTGCACGTCTTCCAGGAAGGCTGCTCTCTGTATCCTCTCCTTTGGCTCCTCAATGATCCCCCCTCGATGCTTGCTCCTCGCTCCTCCTCGGTCATCGGTGATCCCTTCTTGATGCTCGCTCCGCGACAACAACAACAACAACTTCCGGTTCAGCCCGAGGACCGAGACGTTGAGGAGCTATCAGATAAGGGACATGGGATGTACCCTAATTCCAGTGGTGTAGTCTACGTGATATGCAGGTATACGCAGTATACCCACTAAGAAATCTCCAGGATTTCCATATACCCACTTAAAAATGTGCAATGACATGTAACAACATGCTTTCCATTATAATTATGATATATTTTGAATTGTCATCTGTGTTTTCCTTCACATAGGCTAAATAAAGGGATTTCCACCATAAATTGGTGCAAAAAAAGTGTATCAGAATGCAGGAAATTAAGTCTTTGACGCTCAAAATTTCCCTGGGGGAGGACACCCAGACCCCCCCCCCCCCCACTATGATATGTCCATTTTGGTCCATATATTTATATAGTACAGTATACCTGCTAAAATACATTAGACTACACCACTGCCTTATTCTTCTTTGTATATGTGATACATGTTGATGTGTGCAGTGTTACAGCAGGGGGCAGCAACTCATCAGGTTGGAGGAGTTGATGTTTTTTGGTGCAATGAAAGCTCTGAAGCTTATATTTGGACAAATGGATGAGAAGGTGCAATGATTTCATACGGTTTACTATCTGATTGAAGTATAGACTGTATATTTGTTGTATTTGGGTAAAAACTACGCTTTTCTGATTCAGTTTTAACTACATTTTAATCTTGTCCAAGGTTCAAATCTGACCCATTTTCAAAAAGTTTCTACATCAGAAATTTGGGTTCCTTTCAACCAAATTGTCAAAAGAAATAATAAATGGTTCAGTTCACTACTTTCATTGAATTTGGGTGTTTTATTCAATTTTATAGCATTTAATGGTGAAAGAACACAAAAATTGACAAACGTGTCTAAAAAACCTTCAAAAACATCGAAAAACCCAGACAGAAAAATCTAAAAGAGCGTAGAAAGAAGACAACACAAGGGTGAAAGAATTACAATATGTAAGGCCGCTCGATTATGGAGAAAAACAAACATAATCACAATTGTTTTGGTCAATATTGAAATGATTATTTAACCCTATTACTCGTTGACTTTTGAAAGATGTTGCATTTATTGAAGTTAAAAATCAGCGACACAGTTCAACAAATCAACAGTGAAAACACTTTGAACTGTGACATTTCCCTTCATTCTTTTCTCTGTCAAACGTTTTCCCCTTAAAATAAAGAATAGAAAGGCAGCAGTGCGCGCCTCATTCAGAACACGAGACAAAATAAAAGTTTACTTGCAAAACGTAACGTGCAAAATAACCGTTTTTAGCCGTTAGGAGCCGAAATCGTGATTACGATCAAAATTCTAACAATATGATTCATTCCACATAATACTTCTTGAGATATATTTGGCTGTCAGTGCCACGGGCGAGATTATTAACATCAGTGTGTAAAAGTCTCTTTTTTTGAGAAATATGCACAGTAAATCCTCAATTTTCAAGCTATAGTGCGTAGTTTCTGCCTTCCCCATGAGGAATTCTAAGTAATGACAACAACACTGTCGGCGCGTCCACATGATACAAGCCTTCTGTGATCTCACAGCTGCTAGTAGCCAAGAAGGACACGGAGGATTAAAAAAAACATGATGGACTCTTCAGAAGAGGTCATTATTTTCACTTGAGTTTCTGCGCGGGAAAGTCTCCAGACGCCACAATCTTCTGAACATAGTCATACTGAGAAACACAGAGAGAGTTGTTTTTTTTTTCCAGATCTCTTTATTGAATTTTTCCAGGACAAACATAATATACATTACAGCAGCACCCCACATACTACGTGGTGGCAGTACAAGAAATGTCCAGATAAACAAGCAAACCATTGTAGAACCAGTAATGAAATATAGAACAACCAAACCCCCCCCCCCCACCCCCCCTTTAGATGTACCCATATGTGCATGCATAGCCATGTACTCGCATACATACACACGCTCACGCACACAACATATATAGACATATACACAGTACAAACATCCACATGCATGTATACTCGTAAACTCACATACAGACATACACACACACACAGTGTAGCTAGACATGCATACACATACACTTAGAAGTGATGGGTGTTATACTGGGCCTGAGAGAGAAGGACAGAAAAGATTTAAATATAAAAAATAAATAAATAAATAAATAAAATAAAACACCTGAACTAACATGGCAACAACAATGATTCAGGGAAAAGAGAAAAGGTGGCGATACACTCGTGGCAACAACTTGACACGACTAGTCATGAGACTGCTGGGTTATCGACCATTTGTCAAGAAGCGGTTTCCATACTTTTAGAAAAACCCTCTCTTGATTGGCAAGCTTATATCGAAGGCCTTCCATGTGGATAACATTGCCCAGTTCTCTCAACCATTGGTGGGAGCTGATGGTCTTAATTAGCTTTGTAGCAACTCATTTGGCGACGGCTTGAATGTAACGGACGTTCATTAACCCTTGTGTGGTCCTCGGGTCACATTTGACCCGTTTTCAAAGCTCTGTATCAATAATACGGGTTTCTTTCAACCAAATTGCCCAACAATAACATGGATGGTTCCATACACGAAACAGGCTGTAATTATGCATTAACATACGTTCCTCTGATCTTAATTATTAGCTAAAGTAATTCATAATTTCTGGGTTTTTTAACTCAAAATTAGGCATATTTTAATATGAATGAGGTTTATTGACCATGAATTCCAAACATAAGTGTAAAACTAGCAGTGATAAGTTGGAATGAAGTTGGCTTAGAAGATGTAGCTAGAATTAGAAAATGTATACTTTATGCTTTATAAAAACAGACAAAACAGACAAAACGTAAGGGTTAATATCAAAAAGTTACGCACTAAAGCTTTAAAGCAGTGAAATCATTGCTCAATCGTCATTAAACACCTTTTCACCTTAAAACTGAAGACACAGCACTGAAGACGTGCACAGTTCTATACATCTGTCACCTGGACTGAAGGAGTGTTGAGTTACGTGTGTGAGCTTTCTCTCTGATCCGCTGTATGACAGATGTTTGTAATGCAGATGTTATCAGACTGATTTTTCCATCGTATGCTGTTGACGTGAGAAATTGTCAAAGCGTGATTAAGGTCACGCTGGACTTTATTAATGTTCACACCGTACCCCAACTGCATTTGTACCACCCATTGTATACAGTAGCGGCACCTTTTTCTTTTAACCTTATCTACTTTTTTTTCTTACTCTTATCTGTGCAAGAAAGTAAATAGAAGGTCCAGTGTTCTGGTCTAGTGGTCAAACCAGCTCATTTCATTAAAATGATCAGACATTGTTTCGCAAGAGACGTGACTACGTCTGCTCTGGTCACCGAGACTTCGCTCTGCTTTGACGGCGTCTGTCTCCAATTTTAGCGGCAGCTGGTTTGACCACGGAGATACGAGTGACGGACGGCGAGCTTGACCGCAGTCTATTTCTGTGACAGAAACACTGCAAGCTGCTACAGTTTGCTGCTCTGCTGCATCACAGATTGCTGAACACACCTGACTACAGGAGACATCAGCTCAGACTGCTGAACACACCTGACTACAGGAGACATCAGCTCAGACTGCTGAACACACCTGACTACAGGAGACATCAGCTCAGACTGCTGAACACACCTGACTACAGGAGACATCAGCTCAGACTGCTGAACACACCTGACTACAGGAGACATCAGCTCAGACTGCTGAACACACCTGACTACAGGAGACATCAGCTCAGACTGCTGAACACACCTGACTACAGGAGACATCAGCTCAGACTGCTGGACACACCTGACTACAGGAGACATCAGCTCAGACTGCTGAACACACCTGACTACAGGAGACATCAGCTCAGACTGCTGAACACACCTGACTACAGGAGACATCAGCTCAGACTGCTGAACACACCTGACTACAGGAGACATCAGCTCAGACTGCTGAACACACCTGACTACAGGAGACATCAGCTCAGACTGCTGAACACACCTGACTACAGGAGACATCAGCTCAGACTGGAGGAGTACATATACATATAGTTGGGGGCTTTTTGGGCCTTTATTTATAGGACAGCTGAAGACATGAAAGGGGAGAGAGAGAGGGAATGACATGCAGCAGAGAGCAGCAGGTCGGAGTTGAACCTGTGGCTGCTGCATCGAGGACTAAACCTCTATATGGGCGCGCGCTCTATCAGGTGAGCAGCCCAGGCGCCCAAATCTTTATATTTGTGAGAAAATGGCATCTCTGCAGACTGCAGCAGTGTCCACCTACGTTAGATCCACCAATATGGACAGCCATGACTGAAAGGGGTGGGGAAAAATCTATACAGCACAGTATCGCCATATTTTCCATGGCAATACTGTATCGATACACAGACGCCAAAGTATGGATCTATTATTATATATGTGTTGGTCAAATCTGCTTGACAATCCCATTTTGCAGCAACAGAATACCGCAATATGTTTAAAATCTCAATAATATCGTATTGTGACATAAGTATTGTGATGATATCGTATCGTGAGGCCTCTGCTGATTCCCACCCCTAATGACCCATTTTTATCAATTCATAATAAATAATTTGATTTACCCTAGCGGTATTATACTCCTTATACTTAATGACATACATGTTTATGACACACGCGGACACACAGACACACACACACACAGACACCCACAGACACACACACAGACACCCACAGACACACAGACACACACACAGACACCTTACGCCTGTGTCAAACTGAAGGGGAAGGGGGGGCTCCGCTCTGTCCCCCATTTGAGCCCAATGTGATCCAGATGACGGGGGTCCGAAGGTAGGAGCAGCGGGGCCCGGGGTCTTCATGGGTCAGCTGTAATTCACCACAGAGCTCAGAGAGCAGAGTCTTACACACACACACAACAAAACCTCTCACAGAACAGCCAGGCTCCACTTAAAGTCTTGAATATCACACAAACTCCAGTTCAAAGGCAGGTATGTTGGGATGAAAAACATGAATCGGCTTAATGTGGTTCTCCAGCCAATGGTTAGTTTAGCCAGTCTTTTGAAAAGACACACCAGTGCTCCAGTGTACAGGGCACTTGGATGTCACAGAGGCATTTGTGGCCCAGAAAGAGAGTGTGAGAGAGAGAGAGAGAGAGAGAGAGAGAGAGAGAGGTGGAGAAGAAACAGTGCGAGCTGGCAAGAAATAATTCCAGTTATCTCATCGTTTTAGAATTTCTGGAGATTTTACCGACTATGTATTTACTCTTTCCTAAAAAAGAAAGAATGTCTGTGCATGTGTGTGTGTGTGTGTGTGTGTGTGTGTGTGTGTGAATTTAGAAGCAGCTCTCTGTAACCGGAGCCTCCATCACAGGGAGGATGTCGGCTGAAATAACAGCTCGCTGCCTCCAACGGAATTTGTCTGTAAGCTGTAAAAGATGGTTAGGGAGAGGAGAAAAAGTGAGCTCGGGAAGTATTTCTCTCTGTGGCGCTGTAATCAGCAGCGCCGGGCCCTGCGGAGTTTAAAATAGTAAATCCGCTCAAAGACAGTTCAAGGGCTGAACAGAGATTGCTCCCGCTGCAGGTGTGGGTCTTTGTGTCTGCTTGGAGTTGGAATGAAGATGTGTGAATCTGGTTCTTATGTGGTGTGTAAGTCTTCTTTAGGCCTGCTCTAAATTCACACTTGTTAAATGGGTTTTACAGGCTTTAACCGTCGATACTGTGTATATACTGTGTATAATGTTTGCAAATGTACACAAACTTATTGGTGAGATCCTTTATTGTAAATGGAGAGAGCACAAGACAAATCATATAAATACGTCCTTCAAAAATGTCAAACACTATTATAAACTCCACTGAAACAATCCCCCCCAAAAAGTGCTTATGAAGTCGGGTTCAATGCCAGAGTTGCATTACACAAAACAAAAAAAAACATTTGACGTGTTCAGTTATAAAGAAACGTGTACGGAAGAGGATAAGGGCCAGATGTGAAAAATGTATTTGCGTTCTCAGTGTAAACTTGGTTAGACATATCTTTTGTGCGCCATTTCCAAAATCAAAATTTAAAACAGCCACATTTCATTTGCATTTTTCTTATTATTGACATTTGGCCATTTCTTCATACATCATAAAGTCAGCCCTTGCAATCTGCTACGTTTAGCAGATACAGACAGACCTCAGAGTCCATGGCTGGAGCTCATATTGTTTTGGGCCCCAATACAAGTATTGGAGAGCAGGAATGGAAGGGGAGAGCAGCAGAATTTGGGTCAGGGGTTGCAGGTCTTTAAATGTACAATAGGGGCTTTAACACAAGTGCAGGGGGAGTTCACGCAAATGGTTAGCAGACTTTTAAAACATTTGAAAAAGAGTAAAATCCAGCTAATCTCTACAAACAGGGCCATCTCTGTTTCAACAGGCTGCAGGCTCTGCAGAACATCCGAGGACTGACTCCGTGTCTGCAGAAGCACAACACATAATGTGGTTCAAGTATTTTGGAAAATCGGAGAGTACAGATTCTTGTTCTGCTTTATGTTGATGCAGAATTATTTCCATATTTGAGTTTTCTGCATCTAAACCAAGCGGCAACTTCCGGGACTGAAAAGTGAAGCTGATGCTGAAGCTCCTTAAAGCTGCATTCTCTCTAACTTCCAGCAGGGGGCGACTCCACTGGCTCCAAAAAGAAGTCTGTTTCTATAGAAGTCTTTCAGAAAATGAGCCTACTTCTCACTTGATTTATTAGCTCATACCTTCATAATGAGTTGATGGTCTCAATCGCTAGTTTCAAGTCTTCTTCAACACAGCATGATGTTCATTTAGTAAATGATGCTCCCATTTATTTTACTATAGACGATAAAGCAGGGGATGCTTTAGGACCTGTCAATCAGGACAGAGGCTTAGCGATGCTAACCATGCTAACACTGTGGACATTAAAATAGACCTCAACTTGTTTTTGGGTGTTGTCCGTGTTTAACCCCTCTCAAACTTTAACCCTCTCACTGTGTGTTTTCACTTTCAAAGTTAACTGGAACATTTTGGTCACCTAAAAATGTCTTGTTCAGCGTTATGCCAATCAACTAGCTAGCAAGCACTAGTGTTAGCTGGTAACTTATAGGGAAAGTTTGCGGATGTTCTGTTATGTCGTACATGCAAACAAATGGCAGGAGTACCAGGAGGTCCGTGTTTAAATCTTCGCTGGAGTTCAAGTACCTTGGGGTCTTGTTCGCGAGTGAGGGGACAATGGAGCGGGAGATTGGTCGGAGAATCGGCACAGCAGGTGCGGTATTACATTCAATTTATCGCACCGTTAGACTGAAAGAGAGCTGAGCCAGGAGGCAAAGCTCTCAATCTACCGGTCAGTTTTTTGTTCCTACCCTCACCTATGGTCATGAAGGCTGGGTCATGACCGAAAGAACAAGATCCAGGGTACAAGCGGCCGAAATGGGTTTCCTCAGGAGAGTAGCTGGCGTCTCCCTTAGAGATAGGGTGAGAAGCTCAGTTATCCGTGAGGAGCTCGGAGTAGAGCCGCTGCTCCTTTGCGCCGAAAGGAGCCAGTTGAGGTGGTTCGGGCATCTGGTAAGGATGCCCCCTGGGCGCCTCCCTAGGGAGGTGTTCCAGGCACGTCCAGCTGGGAGGAGGCCTCGGGGAGACCCAGGACTAGGTGGAGGGACGTCCCAGCTGGGAGGAGGCCTCGGGGGAGACCCAGGACTAGGTGGAGGGATTATATCTCTAACCTGGCCTGGGAACGCCTCGGGATCCCCAGTCGGAGCTGGTTAATGTGGCCCGGGAAAGGGAAGTTTGGGGTCCCCTGCTGGAGCTGCTACCCCCGCGACCCGACCCCCGGATAAGCGGATGAAGATGGATGGATGGATGGATGGATGGATGACTCGCTTCAGAAGGGTTGAAAATCGGCGACTTTCCCTCTTTAGCGTTTATTTAGCTTAGCGCAGCGCCATTGCAACCCCAAATATGGACACTTCTGGGTCCAAAAAACCAAGATGGCGACGAAGAATGCAAACTCAAGGTTTCAAAACGGCAGTCCACAAACCAACGGGTGACATCACCGATGCTATGTTCTAAACTTTGAAATCATCTTCCATTAAACTATTTGACACATGATCTACCTGGTCACACCGTATCCTCCTCCCTTCCTCGTCTGTCTTCCACACTAAGTGTTGTTAATAGTGTGAAAACGGTGATATTAAGTCAGAGACCCGGTGCTTCCTAAATGTCTTTCTTTCCTCGCCTGCAGCCAACATTCACACACCAGATAAGGCGGACAGTCGGAGAGGGGGCCAATCTGTCCTGCTGGCTGCTGAATGATGGACAGTAATTAAAAGTTAGCTAATAACCTCTTCACACCTGACATTTCAACAGGGAGGTCCTGGACACCATTATCTACATATAGATTAAACAGCGTAATTGGCAGGGAGATAGGGTTAGGGGGTTCGCGAAGGGAAAAGGAGGGAAAAAAAAGAGGCCAGGCCATCGCCAAACCATTAAGCAGAATATCTGAGTGACACTCTGATTTTGCTCCCCTTGCTAATGCGACGGGAATTGAGCTGAACTAAAACGCTAAATGAATGAAGCCTATCTCGGTGTGGTTATTACCGGGGCAAACATCGGCCACGGAAAATAGCTTTAATTTCATAATAATTGCTAGATGGACGTGACTCGTTAGAGACACAATATGAGGGTGGAAAGAGAGGGGGGGGGGGGGGGGGGGGGGGACTCTTCTGAGGATGAATGCGAATGTTGACCGGGCTGCACCACTCGTGCTCCCACATACTGCAATTTGCACAAAACTCATCGATAAGTGATACTGTGGACTGATGAGATGGAAAGGAATTAGTTGCACTGTCATTAGCATTGTGGAAATGCGAAAGTACTTCATTTAGAAAGTAAAACAGCCCTGAATGAGATTCCACACAGGTTAACACTTTTATACCTCCCACAGCTTTGTGTTTGACACTAATAGGCTATTACACACGCATCACATCGTAGCATTCAACATTTCTGATGGCTTTACTAATGAATGTGACATGTAGGTTAGGAACTACTCACTTTCTCAGGCCTGTGGGTGCTGCTGTCGTCCATTGTCTCCCATAAGTCTTTTTTTAGTTTGTTTATTTAACACTTTGCCACGTTAAAAGAATAGTTTGACATTTTGGGAAATGCACTTATTCGCGCTCAAGCTGATAGTGTGAAGAAGTGAGAAGATCTCACACCCAGGTCATTATGTTTCATACACATTGTCCCTCGAAAAACGACCACATACGTCGTTTGTTCAAGCTGCTATTACGACTTATTTTTATGTTTATAGTAGCGGCGCACTCTAGTGACCGTATTAGTTATGATGGGAATAGTCTCGCATTGCCAGACCTTCCTCCACAGCGCGGCGGAGAAGGTCTGGCTAGTCCACACAGTATTTCAGGATGGGAGAAAAACGTGCTCTGATTTATTGGCATTTCTTTAAACCAATCACAATCGTCTTGGGCGGTGCTAAGGGCCAGACGGAGCCACGGTGCCTCTGCAAAATAGCCTCGGGAAGGAACTTTTTTGGTGGAACATGTGTACGTTCAAAAGTAGTTTTAGTCGTGCAACAGAAAACTCAGATTGGACAGATAGTCTAGCTAGCTGTCTGGATTTACCCTGCTGAGATCTGAGGAGCAGTTAACCATAGTCCTCAGAAATCCACCAGAGTTTAGAATGCCAACACAAAGAAAGAGGAAGGTAACGGAAATCCGTCGGAATTTCTGGCGGCACCTGAACAATCCCGGAAGTGGAATGTCGTGGATATAGACTGTGATGGGAACAAAGCAGGAAGTAAGGCGACGAAGTACAAGTGCGCTAAATTCAGCGTATGGAGGAGGTGTGTTAGGGTGGTGGATGCATCAAACAAACTACTTTACCAAAAACAAATGGGGCTACGTCACGTTCTGCGTCACATGCATAACCGGAACGGAAATAACGTCTGATTTTAAAACAAACCACAATCTTTTACATAACACCAACCAAACTGCTACCGTTGCACAATGTTAAAGTGTTTCAAACCGCGACCGTTGCATTCTCTGGTTTAGATATCAGGACGGAAAATGCTCCCGTGGGTTGTATTATGGCCCTGACACACCAACCCGACTTGAATCGAGTCAGTTCGTGTGTTCCGTGCTGTCGTCAGCCAGAGGAGCCATCGGCCTTCATTTTGTCCGACCTGACTTGCTGAGTCGGAAGGTGGGCAGTCGGACTCAATGACCAATCTGATTGGTGGCGTGCTAACCCGGAAATGACGAGCGGGATGAGTCTGACGAACGCCTCTCAAAACCTGACAAAAAATCTTTTAAACTGACCTTTGTTGATCTGAAATGAAGACAGATTCAGCAACTGCACGGCCTATTTCTCGCTTAAAATGTTTTCAGAAACACGTTTCGGTGAACTATCTCTAAATATGAGATTGTATTCTGAACGAAGCCGCCATTATGCCCGGCTGAAAAATCCGGGAGCAGCCAGACTCACGTGACGTGTTTGTCCATTCAGCTGGCGGTTTTCATTTTTTGGGCGACAATACAGATTAGTGCCGCCTGCTGTTATGGAGATGTATTCTCAAGTACGCTTCGGTGTGTTCCGAGGCACTTTTTTGACCATCTTGGGGAGGCAGACTGCCTTTTCTGCTGACGGTCGGCCGTCGGGTAGGTGTGTCAGAGCCTTTAGAGGGAAGGAATAAACAAGTATGGTTAGGAGGACTTGTTGCTTTTTTTTTTTATTGTAGCCTTTAAGTTGTTATTCTAGAAATTTTCCACCCTAGATTTATTTAAAACTTTGTGACTTTGTGTTGAAATAACCAAAATATGGAATACATCTTTCACAGTACGATTTTGGACAGATGGAAGGCAGCAGATAAGCAGAGAGGAAATAAGTCTGTGAGTCCCAAAGCTGTAATATGCAGTTGCAAGTCTCCTCACGTGTGTTGTTAAGTCTGCAGACAGTATGTAAAACTGTAGCCGAAAAGGACTCGCTGAAAAACAGCCATGTAAACAGCCTTATTTGCTTCCTCCAAAATAAATCAAGTTGACAGTGAAGACTGAGCAATAATGACAAAAGCATGCAGCTAGCTGCCGTCCCTAAAGCTATCAAATAGGTAATGGTTGCCCTGAAACCTGCCAGGTCACTGCTCAGTGTTTTTCTGACCCTTATTATTACCCAGTGTTGAATATAAACCCTCACTCCCTCTATAGGAGGGTAATTTAGTCAAATTTCCGAAAGCTTTTGATTTTTTGGCATATTATTTTCCCCGTCTGAGAAAGGGCAATTAGTCTACTGCTTGACGCAATTGCTTTTACCCAATAGTTGTTCTTTTCATTTTTTCCACACAAGACATTCATCGAGGGATAATAATAATAGCCCCGCGAAGAACTCTACATAAAAATTGCCTTGACAATTGTCCTGAATAACCATATGTTTCAAAGCAGAGTGGTCTTCTTTGTTTGAGTAAATGCAGATAAGTTATGTGATTGGCTGCAGCGTAAGAACCTCTTTTTCTGTCGTGGATTATGAGTTTGGAGAAAAGAATGGAAGATAATTACTGAAGATGTTGTATATAAAGCATATAAGCATTTTTTTAAATGAAAATCAGTGTTGATTGTTCATAAATGTAAAGTAAACCCTCTCTACACAAAGCGTTTACATGTTTTTTGTGTGTGTGTGTGTGTGTGTGTGTGTGTCTTTGATCTACGTCTTTCGCCTGAAACTGAGGACTGATTCCAACAAATGAAGCCGATCACATAGCGTATTTGGCTCTCTAATTATAAGTGTTAACACATTGCTGTGAATAATAACTCAGCCAAAGACAATTACATATACACTCTACCCTCCCAACAGCAACCCCACACACACACACACACACACACACACACACACACACACACACACACACACACACACTATGTTAAAGTGTGTATATTCTTCCCATTTTAGTCTGTAAACGACTATGAATTGTCTAAATTCACTTTTTGACATTTGTTTTTTTTGCCCTCCAGAAAGCTCAGGTACTTTCCCCATTTTCTGGTATAGACATCCAATCTAGCAAAAGTTTGTATGACATTTTTTTCAAACTCCGCCACCCCTAGCCAACTAACAAGCCCACTCTTGGATTGACAGCACACCTTCATTCTTCCATCCTCTTATAAATAATCTGTCTGGCTATCATTAAACTAGTCTGGACCCAGCTTCTTATGTGCTCACCTATTCTGTTTAAGATTGAACAAATAATCTCAGGCTGAATGGAACCTGGCTCCCTTATCACAGGACCATAGGACATTAAGTAAATGGCTGTCCTCTGTCTTACATTTCCTACAGTTTGGTGTCTCTTAATCCAAGTCTAAACAATCTGGAGGGAGTCCACTTTATGATATTTGTTAGGATGCCTGCTTTTTGCATTTGAAAGTCTTTCTTCTCGTTACAGTTTAACGGATAAGTGCTGTGTGTACTAGTTTCATTGCATTGCATTAAGGTTTAACAGATACAACGTTTTAAAACACTTTGACACACTCACCAACCTTTCTTTGTTGTGCCTAGTATCTTTAAAGACATTGGGAGACGTTCTTTTAAGTTTAAAGCACCATTAACTGCTACAACCATGTGGCAAAGAATTAGCGATAGGATGGACATAAAACATAATGGGAAACTCCATTGACATGCTTAAGAAATTACCATCACGATTGTGATAAAATAGCATCTTAATCTTAAAACTACTCAATTTACTAAACATGCTTAGCTTCCTGAACAACATGAAGAGTAAATACTTACAGGCTTGTGTTTCCTGTGCTCTGTGGAAAAGGAAAAGAGCTGCTAGCTTTAGTTAGCTCACTGTGCTAACAATAAACTTCAGCACTCAACACACTGACTGGCTACAGCATCCCTAATGGGTCAAAGTTAAAACTCAAACTTCCTAGTGACTTAACAATACAACTACCAGCAGGTGGAGATATTGCATGCCATATAAAGGGCAGCACACCAATGATTTCCTGAATGCATTTGATTCCAATAATAATATTAAAAGAGATCATTAGAGAAAATTGCACAAGTTCTATATTTAATGCAGACGGTGTTATGCAAACGGACGGTTTATATTAAAGGCATACATTTGTGAAAATGGCGCTGGCAGTTTTTCCTCTCGACAAAATGTAACCTAACTTTGGAGCATTATTCAGCCCTCTTCATGGCAAGCTAGAAATGTGATGGTTGCCAGATGGATGCCTTAAGTTGTCTAGTTTCATATGATACCAAGATTTTCTCTCTAGTTTTAAAATGGAGCTAGCGACAGCCTATTAAAAAGGGTAATGTCACCAGCAGTCCTGTGGGTCTCTTATAGTGTTAAAAGACAGATCTTGGGAATTTATGAATCTATATATATATATATATATATATATATCATTCAACCCATTCAAACCCAGCCCTACTTATGTGTATACCCTTGTAGATGTTCCCATGTTTCTTGTTTTGTGTTGTTGGATTGTTTTATTCATTATCATTTATGTATTGATGTTTGAAATGTCCACGTTTTGGAAGCTCAGTGGTGTTTTTTGCCCCCAACTGCTCCTTCCAGGCAGCGCTGCGACCGCTGCCTTCAAGGCACCTAACCCTAACCTTAACCTTAACCTTAACCCTAACCCTAACCCTAACCTTAACCTTAACCCTAACCCTAACTTAAACCTTAACCAGTGCCTAATCCTAATCCTAGTGCCTTCCAGGCAGCATTGCCTGGAAGGAGCCGTTGGGGGCAAAGAACACCGATAAATGTTTTGGAAGCGCTTCAAATCGAGAAGCATTTCACGCGGGTTTATCCTCTAAATAAAATGTTTGAATAAAAAAATAAATAAAACATATACAGGTTTGAAACTTGACATTTGTCTGAGATTTTTGGACTAAACTTCCCCTAGTACAGGAAGAAGGAGGAACATGGTGGAGAGTTGGTACAGAAAGGAGGAGGAACCCTCGACCACTAGATGTCCCTCTTGCTTCAGTCTGGAGCTGCTGTGTTGTGATCCAAGTTTGTCTGAGCCATCTGTCCATGACTTGTCTCTCCAGACCCCAGGTTCATCCATCATGTCCGGGGGTGCTGGTCTCTCTAAAACCAAACAAGAAAACATTTCTTTATTCCTCCTCTTCATTTCTCCTCCCGGCTCTTTCCTTCTCTCGGCATTCTCCGCATTCTCTCCCCGTCTGTCTCTTCCCGTCTGCCTGCCTTCGATAAAAGGATCACTTTCCTGTTTATACAAGGGGATTGGTGTTGTTAACAGGTGTAGGGTAATGGGATCCCTACTGGCAGCCAGGCACGGAGAGGGTCGCACACCCTCCTCTTCTCCATGCTCACTCGCACCAGCGATACTCTTCTGATGGATTGCACCCTCCATTCATCTAAATTATGTCACTGGCAATGAGCTATCAGTTCAATCTGGCCCAAACGAAGCACAGGGTTTGTTTCTGTTGACACTTCCTCAGCATTCACTTCTCCTCCTGATTACTGTCAGGGCCGCTAGGAGTGACGCAGCTCGGCCAAGCTTGCGGCTGGGCCCCCACTCTGCCACACATTTTCATTCTCTCTGTGTGTGTGTGTGTGTGTGTGTGTGGCCCTATTTTCACCGCCACTTTACAGCTGTTGAGAAGCTGCTATCAGGAAGAGGATGAAGACTTTGAATTTGCATTCAGCAACTACACGTAGCTGTGTCAGGCTGTTCTCATGAACCATTCATACATATAGCTACAAAAAGTAATGCACTGTAATTGGTATGTATTCTACGTATTTATAGCTGTATGCACCACATTGACTGCTGCTGTATAAGAGTGCAAAGAACTGCGGGTGTTTGGCTCCTAAAAACACAGGGCTTTCAAGCCAGGGAGCGGAGTTCATGTCTCGGAAGAATTTAAGGAGAAAACAACAAGACTTTCACCCAGGAAACAGGAGTCGGTGTCCTGGGAGTACTACTTAAGGGACCGGTGTTTAAACCCAAACCACAATATTTTTTCTAATCTCAACTAGTCGTCTTAGGCCCTGTTTACACGATGGCGCTTGCGGGTGAAAACGAAAAAATATTTTATCGGATGTGCATTTCTTTTATACGGCGAAGGCATTTTTTGGTGCTTAAAAACGCAAAAAAGTGAAACCACCCTCCAGAGTGGAAATCTTAAAAATGCTCCAACGTCACGTTACCATCTAAAGGGTAAAAACGCAAAAGTCCGAAGACAGTGGTGTGGAGAGAGAGACGAGAAAAAGGAGTCCAGGTAGTCGTCTTTACGGACTAGACTACAGAAATTATAGGCTCCTGTTATCTAAAAGATTTTCAATGTAATGGCTCAATATTGAAATGATTTCGACAATGTGGATAAGGTTGTTATAGTTCGATCACCATATGAAGGCTATTCATTTGAGCCAGAGTAGGCGACAACGTTGAGGATGAAGAGAAAGAGAGAGCGAGAGGCAGCGGCCAGCTTCAGCCTCCTCTGCCCGCTGCCTCTCGCTCTCAAGCAACGTCTGAAGGGCTGCGAGGCTCAGGATATTGGTAGTGCTCCCGTGGGTGCTGTGCTGTGGCTTATCACGGTCGACTGCATCGGTCATCATCAGACAAACATGCAACTCCACCTCCTCGTCTTTCCAGACGAGCTTTTGTTGTTCGCTTCGACATGTTTTGGTTTGGCGCTACTAAGGAGAGAAGTAGAAGGAAGGTTCTACGTAGGCGCGCAGCCTTGGTGGTGTTGTGTGGCAGTGCCACCTAGCCGCCTGGCGTGCATACTACATTGAATTTCACACACTTTTGCATCACCATATGCACGCAGACTTCCCCCCCAAAACGCTCGTCTAAACGCGGAATAAAAAGTGAGAACGCAACGCCACTTTTGCGTTTTCTCTTCAGATCGTTTCCGTCTAAACGTAGCCTTAGTCGTCACATGACGGTCAACTTTTGTCAACTAAACTTAACGGCAACGGCCGCCGAAACGACCTCTGTACCCGGCTCACAGTCACCTTTTCTCGGCTAAATGTAACTGTAAAGACCGCGAAACGTCATGTAAACATGTGACATGTGATGTCATGTGATGTCATGTGAACGGTTGTCGTGTGAACATATTGGATCTTGGTAGAAGCATGTTGCGTGCTGATTGGCTCACTGGTGCTGATGAGATTTACTCCTTAGGTATTGAAACTGGGTAGTGAATGATGAGGCATATTTTTGATACTCGATACTTTAGGATGTCTGTCCCTAAAAAGTATTGATTCAGCAGCCAGCCCTCCCCTGACATACTGTACATTTACTGCTATTAGGCGGAACCTTACTCAAGGTGCAAATTGCCTCACCTAAATCCTAAAAAGAGGTCTTACTTTAAGATAAAGGTCAGCATGCACGTCTAATTCTCAACTTCCAAAGTTCATCACAGCAGAGAGATCAGTCCTGTTACAACCAGGCTCTAACAGGACTGTGTGTGTAATTAGAAAAGTATTTGTTCACTCCTGCCATCTTAATCCAGTCCAGCCATTTTGGATCCCATGTTTCTCTTCCCTCCCAGCCTTCCCCGAGCATCCCCTCCTCCTCCGCCTCCATGTGTTTAATTCCTTTTTCTCCCGGCGTCTCTTTAGAAATACTCCCAGCTGCATAACAGATGTCACATATCTCTCTTTCTTTTCGTTTTGGATCCTCCTTTCCCTTTCTCTATATAAGTCCCCGATGGCCGTGACGATGACTGAATTCATAATTCTGACCACACAGCCACACGTGAGATACCATCGACGCTGTGATTGCCATAGAGGCTGTAACATTGTTTACATTTATTACGGTTTTGTCTTTCTCTTCCCCGGCTTTTTTTCTCTTTTTTATTTCACTCGATCTGTCTCAAACTTGCAGTTTGCCTGGAGGAATTCCATCCTCCTCCAGCCTCCAGTCAATGCTTTTGGCAAGGCGAGTGACAAAGTGAGAGGGCCCAGAGTGCAAACAGTGAGAAGTTACTCTCTGGTCTTTCCACTCATTGAGTAAAATTATAGAGTTTGATTCATTGAGCAAATTCCTGAAGCTGATTTAGTCAACCATTGTACTCATTCATCATGTGAAGCTCGATAATGCGAGGTTAAGTCTTCCCCTTTTTCCGATGGCTATACAACACCTCAAGGTTTAGACTTCTTAAAAATACGAGAAAAGTGTCGCCCACTCTGGCTAGTTTGGGCCCTCAGGCCTTCTTCAAATCAACAGATTAGACTTCTTAGCCCTCGAGGATGAAAGACGCACCAAGACGTACGTGCAAACGATGCAAACACTCCTACTCAAAAAGCCATTCATTTTAGACATTTATTTACAATTGTATTAATATATTACACTACTTTTGTGAACCTAAGACTTTAGTGAACTCATTTCAAGCACCAAAACAGTTCCCCAACACATGAGTGTAGGTATTTTTTCACAGGAGATTTGTGGGATTTTAAAAAGCGTACATCAACTTTTCAGCTTTGGGGCCAAATGATCTGTTTACACATCGCTCTGGAACTAATTCGGGCCCCCGCTA
This sequence comes from Sander vitreus, assembly GCF_031162955.1. Taxonomy (NCBI): domain Eukaryota; kingdom Metazoa; phylum Chordata; class Actinopteri; order Perciformes; family Percidae; genus Sander; species Sander vitreus. The sequence continues at coordinate 35,037,128 of NC_135859.1, forward strand.
TACAGAAAGCTGAGTTTGTTCTGAACATTTTGATATGAAACACATGGGGAAATAAATTATATGGAAATTATATGGAAATACCCTAAAAAGGTGTATTTAAGAATGATGTGTGAAAATGCCCTTAGACCTCAGAGAATTAACTAGATGGGGATGGAGAAAGGCAAACAAGCAGAAATTAAAAAAGAGGAAAGGTGGGGGGGGAGGCCACCTCTAGCTCACCCAGTAAGAGCATGCGCCCCATGTAGGCTGAGTCCTTTGCAGCGGTCCGGGTTCGAAACCAACCTGTTTGCTGCGTGTCATCCCCTCTCTTTCTCTCTGCCTTTCCCCGTCTATCCACTGTCACTACCGAATAAAGGGAAAAGCCCCAAAATATAATCTTTAAAAAAAAAAGAGGAAACGAGGAGAAGGCACTGACATTACGCTGGCTTCGTGATGCGCTGGTTAATTGAGCCTATCTAACACATCGTTAGCTTGTTATTTCAAACAAACAACCCAATAAATGTTCCCCAGATTACAGTTGTAAAATGCACCCAGGGAACCAGTTCCTCCATATAAAAAAAAAAAAAACTCGTGATCATGCCTCCCCCATACTCATTGTTTTTTATTGAGTTCTTCACCCACAGGAGCCAAATATAGAACTAAAGCCGCACTGTTATAGAAATAATGTGCAATACTTTGAATCTACACTCCCACGGTTTAAAACACACATTATACCGATGCCTGACAGCGAGTTCATAAGACCTACAAAAGAAAGCCCTTTCACAACATTTGCGTCATTCCTTTGATGCTTCGACATTATATTTTTCTTTCTTTTTTGAATTAAAAAGAAACTACATCTGACGGGCTAGTGTGTCATCTCCTAAGAGAGAGCTACTTGACTGAAGTCACTGTGTAGACAGTACAAAGCTTCCACGTGGGTCCATATTCATGAAGGTGTAGCTATTACTGACATATTTTCTTATGAGAACAAATCACCAGAAGGGTGTGAAGAAGCTGCAGCCTCAGACTCTCTGGAGCTTTGTCACATTCAGCTGATCTGAGTCCAGTCTCCGTGTTTGCGCCTATCGTGTATAGGGGAAGTTCCCATAGGCGAGGCAGTCTCCCTCCCCCCCCCCCCTCGCTTTATGAGAGTCGGTGGGTGGATGGTGATAAAGAGGGCTGAGAGAGTGAGAGATTAAGGTGACAGAAGGTGACGATCACGGAGGTTCAACAGCAAAAGTCAAAGAGAACTTCAAGAGACAGAATGAGAGAGCATCTGCTGCGTCGTGTGTGCTCAGCAGTTTGGGTTGGGACTCCAGTCTTTCAGGGTTCAACCTGAAGCTGAGCATCTTTTTCAAAAAAAAATTTCATTTCATGTTTATTTGAATAGGGACAGATGCTAAGACATAGACATTTGTGCAGCAAATCTCCACAATGTACAGCATCAAAGCTAATTTCCAATGCCTGTCCCTACAAGGGCTTTTAAACAATCATAAAAAAAAACACTGCCACATTAAAATACATAAAGCATATAAACATACGAGTCACATCAATCGGTACACATTCTCGTATACTGGGCATAAACACGAGGCAGCGTGTATACTCCGCCCGCTGCTGGTAGTTGCCAATGTTAACCTTAGTAGCTTTAGTCTCAGAGAGCGAGACGTCGTGACCGATAAGAACCAATCAGGCGGAGAAATGTCTCCTGGTTGTTTCCTTGTTTTTTTTTGTTTTGGACCCCAGAAAGACTAGATGGTGGTCTAGGCGTCAGCTAATGGATATCCATATAATAAACTAAACTAAACTAAACTAATATCTCTACCTCAAGCAGAAAAACAGACGGCACTAAATTCCGCAGATTTTCATTCTACATAACCGTTGAAAAAACTGTAAAAACATCCTCAGATATCATTTTGGGTGTAGCTGACAATCTTCTGTGAGGGGAGGAAAAGTCAAATCAAATGATATATATATATATATATATATATATATATATATATATATATATATATATATATATATATATATATATATATATATATATATATATATGTGTATTCAACATGCAGTCCTTGCTCTTCCTCGTGCAGCTGTAATAACTACAAATGGTGACATCAGGATCACAAGTATTGCATTCTTTGAGGAAGTTTCCGCCAATTTTCCTCAGATTTGAACCCTTGTGTTGTCTCCCCGTCAACCATGAACTTGTTTTTGAACATTTTTGTCGTCTTTTTCCGACGCTTTTGGTGATTTCTTCAACGTTTTTTTTATTTTTTTCATCTTAAATTCATAGTCAATAAACCTAATTTAAATGACATATCCACATTTTTGAGTAAAAAAGAAGCATAAATGAAGTATTATTTTGACTAATGGTTAAGATCAGAGGATGTTGATGTCCTCCTTGATGTTGTGTCAAAGTTTAGTCAAAATACTGTTTTAAAAACCATTACATTTTCAAATCAAAGCATGTGATATTTCTTTTTTTGTATATTCAACATGCAGTCCTCGCTCTTCCTCGCTGGAGAAACTACAAATGGTGACAACAGGATGACAAAAGTATTGCATCAGAAAATCTCCAGAGAGGAGACGAGCACACTCTGTGAGCAATCTCTATGATCGCTTTTAGATTACAGAGTCAGTGTCCATGGAAGAAGAAGAAGCAGTACGTGTTTCCTTTTCATTGCAGCAATTAGTCAGTACCAGTGGGTGTAAACATGATTTTTCTCTATTCCCAGTGCCAGAAATGGGCCAGTACTCACCAGCTCTTCTGATTTTGGTGTACATGAGCATACATGTACCCGTACTTCTAATTGTTACTAACATTATTATTATTAGACTGATATACACAGTCTATGGCTGATATTTATAGAAAAATAGGCTATATCTCATGATTCATTGGAGAAAACCAATCAGACATGCATCACCCGCATATAGCCTAATGGAATAATCTGTTGTAGAGACGCAGCTAATAATCGATTAGTGGTCAACTATTGAATGAATCACCAATTATTTTAATAATCCGTTTGAGTCATTTTTTATTTATCTCTGATAGAAAGAGACAGGATGAGTGGGGAAAACTGTGGTAATTGTAGCCTATATGTGGCTGTGTGTGTGTGTGTGTGTGTGTGTGTGTGCGCGCGTGTGTGTGTGTGTGTCACTCTCTCTGTCCGTCCATCGGTCTCTCTCTCCGTGTGCCTGATCGCGTGTCCCGCTGTGAGAAGTCAACACCGCCCAAATCACCATGAACCTAGGTGTTTTATTTTGAAATGTGTTTTATTTTTGTAAAGTATCCGGCTGCACTGTGTATCTTCCTGTATGTGATTACCTGCCTGGCTTCACACATAAGCTCGGGTGTCGCATAAAAAATAGAGGGGACGCCGAAACTATCACTGCAGCGCGCGGGCCTACGCGGACGCTATGCGGACGCTAAGCGCCCGGTATGAACAAATAGAATGGATAACATGGGCGCCCAAATAAAAATAGCTGCACTACGCTGCTATACGCGACGCTTATGCGTGCGGTGTCTCTAGTTGTTAGAGTGCATCGACTATTCGAGGTCACTCCTACAACATATACGTATGAATATAAATATATCCAAGACACATGCGATTATCATGTCATGCAACTGCTGAATCAGGGTACTGGCAACTTTTTTGGTCCAATTCAGGCACTGGGTATTTCCCTTTGCGTAATGAATGCATAGTGATAAATGCAAATGCATTCACACGTTTAATTGTTTGCTGACCACTTCCAAACACACAACCTGAACAACGGTGCTATTGATCCGTTACACTGATTGTTTTTCCCTACGTTTGTTGGGAATATTCCCCCTCCTGCAGGATGACATTGAACATGCGCCGAGTTGAGCACACACGGGACCGAGGGTTAGCAACAAGTCAATAACCGAAACCGTCACAGAGCCGTGAAGGTCATAGCGGCGTCGTATGCATGTCGGCGTGCGCTCGCACGGCGAAGGCTTATTTAGTCTGTTACAAGGCCTAGGTATTCCTCCTCTGCCTCATTAGCGCTGATTTACGCCACAGCTAGGTGAAAGCAGGCAGGATGGTTCTCCCATCTCCCCCCACACACTGCCCTCTCGCTCTCTCCCCCTCCCACTCTCTCTCCCTCTCTCTCTCTCTCTCTCTCTCTCTCTCTCTCTCTCTCTCTCTCTCTCTCTCTCTCCTTCTCATTCTCTTGCCGCTCACAGACAATGGGGCCCTGGAGAATACCGGCTTGTGCTGAATTATTCAAATCAGCAGTGGCAGCAAGCCGGAGAGCAAAGGAGAGAGAGGTAGAGAGGGGGAAGAGAGAGGGAGAAAGTGAGAGAATGCAGGATGATGGGAGAGGGATGTGAGGGGGGAGAGAGAAACAGACAGATAGAGAGAGAGAGAGAGAGAGAGAGAGAGAGGGGGGGAGAGGGAGAAAGGCTCTGTAGGAGTGGTGGATCTCGTTGTCTCTGCATGCAAATAGCCTCTCCCTCCCTCTCTATGAGTCACCCCCTGCCCTTCACCGCTTCATTAATACACATCTGTACCCTGGCCCTCCCCTTCACCTCCACCTCCTCCTTTCTCCGCTCTCTCCTAGCGAGGAGGAAGAGAGAGAAACAGAGGAGTGGGGGTGGTGGTGGTGGAAGGGGAGGCGGGTAAAGGCGCTCGACAGCAGCAGCACGCTGTTGGCAGGAGGAGAATGTGCCGGTAATTAGCCAGCACCGGTACAGACGGGGAAAAAAAAACCCAGGAAAGAGAAAGGAAAAGAAGAGGAAGGGGGAGGGGGGGGCGCAAAGCTCTGAAAACAAGCCTCCTGCCAGGATAAACTCCCCAGAGGCGAGACCTGGACATGTCGGTGTGCAGTCTGGGAACAAAGGAAGGAGAAGAGAGCTGGGGAAAGAGATGGGAGGCTGAAGAGTGGGCCTATGACAGCACCTGCAGAGATGGAGAGTCTGATTGTGTGTGTGTGTGTGTGTGTGTGTGTGTGTGTGTGTGTGTGTGTGTGTGCGTGCATGTCAGCATTATTTTCTTGTGATTGTGTATGCCTCTCTCTCTCTCTGCGTGCCTTCAGATGCACAGATACAAGATTCATCACCAGAGCGTCTGGCTCAGACCGTAGGGTATAACAGCTATGTTTATTTGCCCTTATATTCGAAAAAATCTTCTTCAAAATTACAAAAAGATCATCCTGTCAAGACACAATCCCTCCGATGCTGATTGGTTGTCTAAATCCACTTCCACACTCAGCCTCAGTCAGACGGCACAGCGGCAGATAGTTAGACAAGAAGCCATCAGAGGCCGAGCTTTACCGTTACGTTATTAGCAGACCCACACGGAAGATTTGCAGATTTCTTTTTCACAGTTTTCAGCGGTGATCGAAAATGTTTATCTGCTTGGGGTAAAGATGTGTCAAAATAATTTAATTTCTTTAAAATCTGTGTAAAATCTGCTTAAAATGCTGCGTCCGCAGATTCCCTGTGTTCCTGGTTCAAGCCATGAAGCACGAGTTCATTTAAAATTCATAACAATAATAATCAGAATATTCTCCCCAGCAACATATGCTAAGCCACCTAATAGTACATAAATAAAGATCTCGGCCGAAGGCGTTAATATTCCCTGCATTTACCTTACAGCAACATGACTCAGCCGATCATCCTGCGCCGTTATTTATCACGACAAGTCGCAGACAGTTTCATCCTCGGTAAAGCTAACACAGCAGATGAAAGGGCAGATTTCCCAAAAAGACGTGGTATGAAAAAGGCACTTCATCGCCTGATGGCGTCAAAGGTTAATGAACTTAAGTCTAATGAAGAGACTCGGACCTGTCCTCGCTAATTAACTAAGAGCCTTGGAATATTACCGCCAGTTTTTCTTTTCTTTTTACACGGAGCTTCAAAAGTGAGTGTCAGTGGAGACTAAGTGTGTGTCTGTGTGTGTGTGTGTGTATGTGTGTGTGAGAGAGCTTGACCCTTGAGTCCTCTGCTGGCCTCATTAGTGAAGGACTTGGTTCATTAAATGATGTGAGCGAGCGGTGTGAGCCAAGCACAGATCACACACGGAGAGGCTGTCCCTGTGTTTTTCTTCGGTTAATTTAGTGTTGTTGCAGAATAAAAAATAAAAAGTGAAATGAGGTTTGTCTCAGACACACCTGAGACAAAGCTACATGGGACTGTCTCTGCAGGTCTAGGCAGAGAAGGGTGTTATGGGTTCATAAATCTCCACAATGCGTTGTGCAGCCCTGCATGTCAAACTGTTGTTAGAGTCGCGTAAAACAGTAAAGTTTGTTGCTACAATTATGAAAGTCAAAATGAAATTTGAATTATACTATAATAAGACTGCAGCTGTAGAGAGGCAAAGTCCCCCCCCCCTTCCGGTGGACCTCACGGGACCTTAATTCGGAAAAAATATACATGGTAGTGAAAGGGGAGAGACAAATCATTTTTTGATCCCGTTTGAATTGAGCCATGAATTACACATATGACGTACGTCTATTTAAAAGATGATTTTTCAACAGAAGAAAGTCTCAGTCGTATGACCACTTAGTTTTGTGTGAAACCGTTACATCTCTCATCTCGCGCAATTGACGTCACCTAGCTTGATGCTCGGCTTGCTCCCTAGCTAGCTAGCTAGCATAGCTGTGTTGTAACGTTACACATGTAACGTTATCTTACCTGATGATTTTATCCAGTGAAGTGTTTTCAGCAGAGAAGTGTAAGAACGACCAAGATCCTCTGCTCGTGTGAGGAACTTTACATCCCCGGTACGATACACACAGACATTGCAGCTTTAGAAAGACGTTATCCACGCGACTTTGAAGTGTGTAGTCTTTCTAATTACGTATTTTCACAGTCTGATACTTGATCTTTTTAAACTGACGAACATCATATGTGTAATGCATGGATCAATTCAAACGGGATAAAAAAATCTTAGTAAAAAAGTCTTTCACCGTACTCTACCGTTCATATCTTTTCTGAATTAAGGTCCCATGGCGGTCCACCGTCATAGCTGGGGGCGTGGCTTGTGGCAGAGTTGCCGTGGGGGAAAATAATCCTCATCCCCTGACCGGATAACATAGCGTTAACCCAGTATGGCTACTCAAACGCACTTTTGCTGCTTAACAGAGCAAGATACATTAAAACAAACTGAGCTGTATTGGGTTGGATTGTCTGTACATTATAAATTACTGGACAAACGACCCAATGTAACGGCCCGACATTTTTTGTTAACGTTAGCTACCTGATTGAGTCTCCAGTTTAGAGACAGCTAACGTTAACCGTTAGCTAATCTTAGATGATTCAATCTGACTGTATTATCAGTAACATTATCCCAGGGTCATCAAACAGTCTATTGTTATCCCACATTCATTAATACTATATTAAATACTAGTATGTCTTAGCATGTTGACTAAATAAATTCCATGTAACTGTTACAGTTTGGACTGCAGCAGCAACGTTAGTGGTATTAACACCGGCTCCGTCAGTCTATTCGGCAGTATATAAAACTTAAGATCAGGATTTTTTTTACTTATGAGAGGCGCAGAACGCCACACAGCAACTTTTCGGCATTGTACCAAGCAAAAAAAAACATCGTAAATAAGACAAAGATTAAAGATTAACCCCTAAAAAGGTCTACGCTCATTAATTCGAATGGTTTGTTTTCCCCCCACGGCATAAACGGAAATGACGTTTTAGTGCGCGTTCCCAGTAATGCAGTAATTCCCTGTTTTCATGCACATTTGCTAAACTTGATGACAAAATTATTTTGTCTGTGAGACGTGGAAATACAATGTCAGAAAATCTCAGTGTAAAGGCGCAGAGCACTGCTCTGCTGGGTCTTTGCTATCCTTGATGTGTGGTGGCCTCCAATGACGCTGCTGTGGATCGATTCAGCCCCATGCGCCCCAGAGCGTCAGGGCCGTCCAGCCGTACGGAGCCGCAGGAGAGACTGGCTGTGCTTTGACACGCTCCGTGCGTCCCTCCAGCAGCCCTGGCTAACGTCCCCACACAGCGTTTGGAGTGTCAGCCCAGTGCGTCTACTGGGAGCTGGGCTTGGCATTGCTGGTTGCAGGGCTCAGATGGAGCGCTGATGGAGCCTTCTGCCCAGCAGCCCCATGAGGGCAGGTACAGAGGGTGAGGAAGACAGGTGTGTTTATCCTCCACTTGTTGCCCCCCCCCCTCTTACGTCCCTCCCTCTCTCCACAGAGGCCAGGACAGATGCCCATGACATTGATTTTTTGGACAAGGCAGAGATGCAAAACCAGATAAAGGAAAAAATGGTGGACATAGGATGGAGGGAGAGAAAGGTAAATATGATGTGATCAGGGCCGGCCCGTGGTATAGGCAGTATAAAACGTTGAAAGGTAAGAAAAAGTGACAAAAAAAGTGACAAAAACCGAGAAAAACGTATAAAAACATCAAGAACATCGGGGGAAAATGTTAAAAAAAGCGACAAAAAAAGGTCGAAAAAATATGTCAGAAAAAGATCATAAAACCGTCGAAAGCCGTAGAAAAAAAACGACGAAAAAGTAAAAAAAAAAACGTGTAAAAAAAGTGTCAAAAATGCTGAAAAAGCAAGAAAATGTCACAATAAGCGACCACAACTGCTGAAATCTTGCCTAGGGCATTAAATTGGTTAGGGTCGGCTATGGATGCAATGGTATGAAAATTGATCTCATAAACTCTGCTCAATAAAAAAATCACTATTAGTGTTCCTGTAGGATGTAGTTTGTGACAAAGGTTCCCAGGCCTGTGCATATGATTTCCTCTAATAACTTATACCTCAGCCTTAGGCAAGAAACACATTTCCAGGAAATCCATTTTTTTCCAATGCTCCCTGGGCCGTTTTGAGTAGTCCCTTCACAGCCATCAGAGCCTTTTGGAGATTAATATCACACCATGCTCTTGGAACACATTTATACAGGGTGTCTAGGTTGACGAGTGAAGCAAAGTCAGGTCATTTTGGCTCAGCAGGTTGCAGGGCTTTGAGTAATCAGGGTTTGGGGATTCTAATTAGAACAATTAAGTCCTAATTACAATGTAAACAGATACTGCTGCCAAAACCCTAGACCCCTAGAGTGAGGCCTCTGCACCGTGGCCTCCCATTCTGCTCTGCTGTCTAAAGAACAACAGGGCCCCCGTACTGTACTGTACAGACCTAACAAAGATTAAACTGCTATAAAGTTACAGAACAGTGCTCATGCTCAGACACTTTTTGGATAATGTTCTATCAGAATATCTGTTTAAATACGAATATAAATGACTGTGTAATGTTTTCAGTAAGTGTAATGGTGTCAAACTACAGTGTCACTTCTTACCTTTCTAACAGAATATCATTTAAACCATTTACTTTAGCTTTGTCTTTACAAGAGTTGGCAAAAGGAAGCTAACACCGCTGAATTAGCCGTGTGCTACCCTTGGCCATACTTGGACACCCCTATCTCGCTGTAAAAACTTACTGGGCGCCTGGTTTTTCGGGGTATTAACCGCATTAACAAGTTGCCCAAATGAACATCAACACTGTCAAACATACATCCAGGACCGCACAGATGTAGACTTTTGAGTGAAATGTTTGAGAACCGCTGTATTAGAGAGTATGAATAAACAACCAGTTTCGTTGTATCGTTTGGAGGACTTGTTGCTAACATCCTGATACACCATATAGGTGCATTTGGCTGTGAAATAGCATGGAAATAACCTAACTGATGGTTGATGGAACAGTAAAGTTACTAATGTGAAAACTAATTCTCAACACACCATCTGAACAACACCAATGTGTAACAAGCGTGCAAAAAAAAAAACATCACCTCACAGATGACACCTTCCCACAACTGCTGCTGCCGCTGCTGTTGAAAATGGAGGGGGAGCAAACAGACAGAGGCAGCAGACAGGACAGTGCCAGGTTGCTCCGGAGGCTCAGAGATGAGAAACGTACAGCGAAAGGAGGGGGGGGCTCCACAGAGAGAGAAAGAGCAGCGAGGTGACAGGGTGTCAGGGTGCTGTCACTACCCAGCATCAGGATTCTCTGCAGCGGAGAAAGGAAAGAGGTTTGCTGAGGTCAAAGAGCCACCGTGACATGTTATACCTCTGAGGCAGGATTATTACTTATTACTTTAGTACAGTAAAGTAAAAGTACGTTTAAAAAGTGAGAAATATTTTAGTAGACTGAAACTAAATAAAAACTAAAACCTTAGAGAAAAAGTTAAACTATACTCAAACTATATTGCCAGGTTAAAAAACGTGGATCATTTCAGTTTTAGTTTTTTTTAGCTATATTGTTTCACTACCGAAAAAAGGAGACAGCGTAAATTTCCGTCAACTCTCGTTGTGACATTGAACCACAGAAACGGACTTTAGACGATTGAATTCCGCCGGATTTTGCTCATTTCGGCCGGATATCCATCTCCTTCCTCTTTCTTTGTGTTGGCGTTCTAAACTCTGGTGGATTTGTGAGGACTAAGGTTAACTGCTCCTCAGATCTCTGCAGGGTAAATCCAGACAGCTAGCTAGACTATCTGTCCAATCTGAGTTTTCTGTTTTGAAAGACTAAAACTACTTTTGAATGTACACGTTCCACCAAAACAAGTTCCCGAGGCTATTTTGCAGCGGCACAGCTTCCGGAGCTTAGTGGCGCCCAAGACGATTGTGATGATTGTGATTGGTTTAAAGAAATGCCAATAAACCAGAGCACGTTTTTCTCCCATCCCAGAATGCTGTGTGGACTAGCCAGACCCTCCTCTGCAGCGCTGTGGAGGAAGGTCTGGCAAAGCAAGACTAGAACAGACTTGACATGAGATGGCACTGTGCTGTAACTGCTTCACATCGGATGCTAAAGTAGCGTAAAGATGAAAGATTAAACATGTCCAACATGTATTCTGTCTGTATATTATACTTCAGAGACATTATACCTGGCCCTGACAAAAAAAACTAAATATATAAAAACTAAAACAAAACCTGAAACTAAACTAAAACTAGCACACGCACTCTGAAAAATAACTAAAACTAAACTAAAATGAAATCCAAAAGTCAAAATAAAAATTAATCAAAAAAAAAAAAAAAAACTACTATAACCTAAGGGGATAAAATGCTTAGTATTTTTCAGCCTCAGGTTTGCCAACTTTTATATGCGGATGATTTCCCTCCCTCCACCTCTTCATCATTCTCATAATTCATCATTGCCTCGTCCTTTTTGGCAGCAAATCCAAATAGTCAGTGTGATTGGCAGTGGGCCTCAGTATGATGAGGCTGCAAACTGTTATTTAGTCCCTGATGTCCACATTCTTTCCTACTAACTAATTAGATGGAAGATGCAACATGTTTAAAGTAATGTAATGCAACATTTATATCTTGATAAAATGTCATTTTAACATTTGACTGATATTACATTTGAAAGCGCTTACATTTGCTCTTCTAAACCTCTGTAAAATGCTGGTCTTCCCCAGGAAAATGTCAGGAGATTTGTTGGACGTTTTATTGCGTGTTAAGGACCTATCATGCCAGTTCTGAGTCCAGCGGGGATCCTAGCTGCCCCAGCCCACCTCCAGACCCACATAAGCACCCTAATTGTCACGCCACTTCCCATTAGACATGTCATCTCTCATGCCACGCTCCCATGCCCATGTGCCTGGCCAGCTGCTAGGAAGAGGTTGGAAAGGGAAAGGACAGGGGCATTGTGTCGCTGTTTCCATGTTTTTGTGTCACTTGAACTTTGGTGTTGCAATGAACAATAATCAGTTTTGGGCAAAGTTATTCAGGCAAAACAAAAATAATGATTCTGTACATATTGTAAAGACGAAGGGTGGCACTTAAATCATGGTTGCAGCTGTCACGGTGATCCTGCTAGGTGCCCTGCTACTCCCTTCTATGACCTGCAGTGCCCTACTACGCCCTGCAACGTCCAGCTACGCCCTGCAGTGCCCAATATAGGAAACACTGGATAGGATAGAACAACATAATGTAATTCTGCTAAATAAAACATCACATTCATTATTAAATTCACTTGCTTTCAGTCTAAACAAATTGTTTATCTGAATACAATGCACATTTTCTATAGGCTCAGTCTGCCAATGGCTTGTTGGGGGCGGGGGCACCAGATAAGATTAGAAAAAAGATTGTGGTTTGGGTAAAAACACCGGCCCCCTTTAAGGCCCGGACACACAGAGCCGATAATCGGCCGTTGGACAGTCTGGCGAGGTCGGTGACTCGAGTCTGTTCGGTGTGTTCCGTGCCGTCCTCTGTCCGAGGGGCCGTCGGCCTTCATTTTGGCCGATTTGACATGTATAATCGACGGGGCGGGCACTGCCGGCAGTCAGACTCAAATGACCCATCTGATTGGTGGAGAGCTAACCCGGAAACGGGGAGCGGGATGAGTGTGACTAGAGTCTCTCAAAATCTGAGGAAAATCTTTTAAACTGACCTTTGTTGATCTGAAATGAAGACAGATTCAGCAACTGCACGGCCTATTTCTCTCTTCAACTGTTTCCAGAAACACGTTTCGGTGATCTATTTTAAGACAATATGAGATCGTATTCTGAACAAGCCGCCATGACAGTCTGGCTTTGAATTTTCGGAGAAACCAGACCCACGTGACTGGTTCGTCCAATCAGCTGCCGGTTTTCATTTTTGGGCGACAATACAGGTTAGCGCCGCCTGCTGTTATGGAGACGTATTACGTCTCGTCTCTTTGGTGTGTTCTGAGGCACTTTTTTGGCAAACTCGGGGAGACTGATCAGTCCAACTGGCTTTTCTGCCGACGGTCGGCCGTCTGGTTGGTGTGTAAGCAGCTTTAAGTAGTACTCCTGGGACAGGAACACCCGTTTCCTGGGCGAAAGTCTTCTCCTGAACTTCTTCCGGGACATGAACTCCGATCCCCGGCTTGAGCCCTGTGTTTTAGGACCCAAACATGCCCCGTTACCTCCTCGCTACAGGGATCTTTGCTTACATAGCAACAGTCAGTATAGGGCATATCCATCCATCCATCCATCTTCATCCGCTTATCCGGGGTCGGGTCGCGGGGGTAGCAGCTCCAGCAGGGGACCCCAAACTTCCCTTTCCCGGGCCACATTAACCAGCTCCGACTGGGGGATCCCGAGGCGTTCCCAGGCCAGGTTAGAGATATAATCCCTCCACCTAGTCCTGGGTCTCCCCCGAGGCCTCCTCCCAGCTGGACGTGCCTGGAACACCTCCCTAGGGAGGCGCCCAGGGGGCATCCTTACCAGATGCCCGAACCACCTCAACTGGCTCCTTTCGACGCAGTATAGGGCATACAGTAATAAATATGTGGAATACATACGAATTACAGTGCATTACATTTCTTAGCTATTTGTACGAATGGTTCATGAGAACAGCCCGAGTCAAGCAATGATTTATGTAACCAAATATCAACTGTTTTTGAAATTTTTCATTTCTCATTTTGAATGCATCTTCACAAAGATCACATTTTTCCTCAGTTTCTCACAAAGGAAAAATACAATCACGCGTCTGTTCTGGGGGTGGGGTGGGGGTGGGGGGGGGGGGGGGGGGGGGGTGGAGCAGTGTTAAGTACATGAGGAATATATTTGAACAGCTTGATATTAGACAGCTTTTGTTCTGTCTCATTACCTTGGCAAATGTAATCTAGGACTCTGAAAGACTCCCATCCTTTGGAGCGCATTTGTTCCCCGTGATAGTATTTCCCCCCCTGCACTCTTTGAGAATAGCTGGACCTGACAACTCCTCCAAACCCCCCCCCCCCCCCCCCCCCCCCACCTGCCACCACTTGGACAACAGCAGAAACTATATTCGCCAAATGAGGCAGCGAGCGGAGGCCACGGTTGACTGACCCTGAGGTGAAGGCGAAGACTGTGTCATGATGATGTCACTTCCTGCAGGGCAGGTCTTGCGGAGCGACCTGTATTGTTGTTGCTGAAGCTGAAGCCCCCCAGGGAGGAACAGGAGGTCTGTGCTGTGATGTGGAGGGGATGAAACAAGACACAGTAAAATGCAAACATGAACACATGCATCGATGGGGGATGTGCTATTTCTTACATTCCTGCAGATGTTTCCTGAGGTTGGACACATTTTCGACGTTGATAGCATTTTGACTGCTGGCAAGCATTAGCTGTTCGAAACAGTTCCCTGTCACAGATATAGTTGTTGTGTTTGAATTCCCCACGGTAAATTTCATTCACTATATAGTCCACTATAAAATACCCACAATAAAGAAGAAGTAGAGAAGCAGAAACTGAAAAGGAAAAATGGAGCGGACTTTCGTTTCTAAACAGTATAAAGGTAACATGCAACATATATATACAACCTTTTACTTTCCTCCTGGGTGCTCGGCTTGTTTCAGGGACGTATAAGAAGTATTTTTGTTTCGGTTTGTTTACATGATGCTGGGCGCTCTAGAGCCGGGTTGCGCGGTAAATGAGCGGTCAGGTGATGCGTTTTGATCAATGCGAAAATGGATGCCGAGGAGGTGAAACAGAGGCTGGCCTCTGGAGGACTTATTTTATTTCTTTGTTCCAACTTCCAAGTGGCCGATAGCCTCCGTTAGTCGTGAATAAATTATGTTAAAAATGTATAAATAACTCATTCTTGACAAAAGGCAAAAGAGCTGTGTGTGTGCGTGCGCACATTTGAATAATGTTGGGCTGTAAACGGGTTCGGGCTTTTAAAAAGATGTCAATCTAAATGTACTTATCGGGCTCAGGCCGAATTCTGTCGGGCTCGGGCCTTGTCGGGCCTGACTTTTAAGGCCCGATTACAGCTCTAGGGCGCGCCCGCCTCCGTCACACAAACAACGGGCGCATCTCCTGATGCAAGTCACGCAACAATGTGTTTTCAGTTGTGTTCAGTTTGCATGTCTTTTTGCCGCCGTCTGTTTCCTTCCGCTTTCCCTGTGTTGTAATTCTAACCTCTGGTGGATTTCTGAGGACTATGGTTAACTGCTCCTCAGATCTCTGCAGGGTAAATCCAGACAGCTAGCTAGACTATCTGTCCAATCACAGTTTTTTGTTGTACGACTTAAACAACCATTCCACCAAAACAAGTTCCTTCCTGAGGCTATTTTGCAGAGGCACCGTGGCTCCGTCCGGCGATTAGCACCGCGCAAGACGATTGTGATTGGTTTAAAGACATGCCAATAAACCAGAGCATGTTTTTCTCCCATCCCAGAATGCTGTGTGGACTAGAAAGACCCTCCTCCGCAGTGAGTGGAGGATGGTCTGGCAAAGCGAACCTAGTTTTCCATTAACACAGCCAGGGCTGTGTATTAACACCAGATTTTATTTTCAGCGCGCACACAGGAGATATTCACTGACTTTGACAAAAAGTGTATTAGATTAACATCAATTACTATACCTTTAAATTACATAATGCCGTTCCATATTACTAGTTACTCCCTAACACTGCACGTGAACACATTCATCACTGTGGGACAAAAAGGGGGAGTGAGAAAGAATAATGAATAATAACTCCATTTCTTTTCACTTCCACGAGCTATTTTAGTGTTATTAATGACAAGCTACAGAGGGACATTTAACCTCACCAAACACCCAGCATTTTAAATCATTCTCACATTGTGTGCGTGCGTGTATCTGCTGGGGTTTAATGCACATGGTTAAATAACTGCTGTCTGGTGGCTTGGATTGAGACAGATTTGTGAAGGAAAACTACAGTCAGCTGCTGCAATTGCAATTATTACAATGACCGTTTAATTCCCGACTTGTTCATTAGCGCTGAATGAAAAACATTATCAGTCGGTCATAATGAGGATGAACTGGCCTTCTGTGGCTAGTGCAAAGTGTGGTGGAGCATGCTGGTCATTCATCACAGAGACTTTCATTTATGACTTTAAAATGATCTCCAGTTCCAGTTAAACAGTTGCTGGTGGAGGTTGTTAAAATGCATCGATCGTGGTGTTGATCAGTGAAGCGTTTAGCAGCTAAAGAGCCAGATGTTTTTGTTGGTGGAGCCCAATACAGAGTTAAGTAGTAGTAGTGGTGGTAAGGTCTGGCTACACCACAGATACATTCTAGGATAGGAGGGAAAAAAATCACTCTGGGTTGTTTGCATTTCTTTGCACCAATCCCAATCGTCTTGGCCAGCAGCGCTAAGCGCCTGACGGAGCAACGTTGCTGCAGCAAAATAGCCTCGGGAAGGAACTTGTTTTGGTGGAACGTGTGTACGTTCAAAAGTAGTTTTAGTGGTGCAACAGAAAACGCATATTGGCAGATAGCTAGCTGTCTGGATTTACCCTGCAGAGATCTGAGGAGCAGTTAACTATAGTCCTCACAAATCCACCGGAGTTTAGAACGGCAACACAAAGAAAGAGGAAGGGGACGGATATCTGGCTGAAAATGAGTGACATCCAGCGGAATTTCCGCCAGCAACGGAGCAATCCCGGAAATGAAACATCGTGGATATCTGCCAATCTGAGTTTTCTGCTGAACAACTTTTAAACGTACACATGTTCCACCAAAACAAGTTCCTTTTCCTGAGGCTATTTTGCAGAGGCACCGTGGCTCGTCAGCGATCAGCACTCAAGACGATTGTGATTGGTTTAAAGAAATGCCAATAAACCAGAGCACGTTTTTCTCCCATCCCAGAATGCTGTGTGGACTAGAAAGACCCTCCTCCGCAGTGAGTGGAGGATGGTCTGGCAAAGCGAACCTAGTTTTCCATTAACACAGCCAGGGCTGTGTATTAACACCAGATTTTATTTTCAGCGCGCACACAGGAGATATTCACTGACTTTGACAAAAAGTGTATTAGATTAACATCAATTACTATACCTTTAAATTACATAATGCCGTTCCATATTACTAGTTACTCCCTAACACTGCACGTGAACACATTCATCACTGTGGGACAAAAAAGGGGGAGTGAGAAAGAATAATGAATAATAACTCCATTTCTTTTCACTTCCACGAGCTATTTTAGTGTTATTAATGACAAGCTACAGAGGGACATTTAACCTCACCAAACACCCAGCATCTTAAATCATTCTCACATTGTGTGCGTGCGTGTATCTGCTGGGGGTTTAATGCACATGGTTAAATAACTGCTGTCTGGTGGCTTGGATTGAGACAGATTTGTGAAGGAAAACTACAGTCAGCTGCTGCAATTGCAATTATTACAACGACCGTTTAATTCCCGACTTGTTCATTAGCGCTGAATGAAAAACATTATCAGTCGGTCATAATGAGGATGAACTGGCCTTCTGTGGCTAGTGCAAAGTGTGGTGGAGCATGCTGGTCATTCATCACAGAGACTTTCATTTATGACTTTAAAATGATCTCCAGTTCCAGTTAAACAGTTGCTGGTGGAGGTTGTTAAAATGCATCGATCGTGGTGTTGATCAGTGAAGCGTTTAGCAGCTAAAGAGCCAGATGTTTTTTGTTGGTGGAGCCCAATACAGAGTTAAGTAGTAGTAGTGGTGGTAAGGTCTGGCTACACCACAGATACATTCTAGGATAGGAGGGAAAAAAAATCACTCTGGGTTGTTTGCATTTCTTTGCACCAATCCCAATCGTCTTGGCCAGCAGCGCTAAGCGCCTGACGGAGCAACGTTGCTGCAGCAAAATAGCCTCGGGAAGGAACTTGTTTTGGTGGAACGTGTGTACGTTCAAAAGTAGTTTTAGTGGTGCAACAGAAAACGCATATTGGCAGATAGCTAGCTGTCTGGATTTACCCTGCAGAGATCTGAGGAGCAGTTAACTATAGTCCTCACAAATCCACCGGAGTTTAGAACGGCAACACAAAGAAAGAGGAAGGGGACGGATATCTGGCTGAAAATGAGTGACATCTAGCGGAATTTCCGCCGGCAACGGAGCAATCCCGGAAATGAAACATCGTGGATATCTGCCAATCTGAGTTTTCTGCTGAACAACTTTTAAACGTACACATGTTCCACCAAAACAAGTTCCTTTTCCGAGGCTATTTTGCAGAGGCACCGTTAGCACCGCCCAAGACGATTGTGATTGGTTTAAAGAAATGCCAATAAACCAGAGCACGTTTTTCTCCCATCCCAGAATGCTGTGTGGACTAGCCAGACCTTCCTCTGCAGTGCTGTGGAGGAAGGTCTGGCTATGCGAGACTACTTCACTTCCGGTTACACGTGATGCATGACGTTACGTTTGTTTTCCTTAAAGTACTTTTTTAAAATTTTTTTAAAGGGGATAAATCAGGAAGTCCTGTGTTTGTTTGACCCATCCACCATCCCAACCTGTATAATGAGGAACTTGGCGCTCTTATACTTCGTCACCTTACGTCACCTACTGTGGCCGCTAGAGGGCGCCACCACTAGAAACGTAAAGATGGGTCGTAATTGCTGCTTGAACATATAAGCTATGGTATTGTACTTTGGGGGAGGACAGTCTCGTTATATCTTTATGGCCACAGATATAAAGGGCCCTATTTAATGATATAAGCGCACGGCTTGAAGCGCATGGTACAGGTGTGTTTAGGGCGTGTCCAAATCCACTTTTGCTAGTTTGACGGTGGAAAAAAGGGTCTGTGTGCCGGGCGCATCAGAGTGTCATCTCCCATTCCCTTTCAAAGCCAGGTGCGTTTGTACCTTGGCACATTGCTATTATGATAGCTATGGATTTGCTGAGCAGGAAGGAGAGATTTTACTACTTCATTATATATATACTATTTTTACATTGTAATGTTTTTATTTGTAATCTTCTGCGTGTGTGTGTGCTGCTGTGCATCCCTGTGTGTGTAACAAGCATAGTGTGCACGTGCTGTGCACGAGCCTAGGCACATTTTACTAATTTGCTGTTAAAATAACAATGAAATGCTGCGTTATTGACTTTAGACCAGGTTTTTGTTGGTCAATGGCGCGATCAATTCCCACTGCCTCATGACAGCAATACGCCCAGAATGCACCTGAACACACCTCCCTGTAAGACCAGCACGCCCAGAATGCACCTGAACACACCTCCCTGTAAGACCAGCACGCCCAGAATGCACCTGAACACACCTCCCTGTAAGACCAGCACGCCCATGGGCGCAAAGATGGGCCCAGGTGCATTTGCGATTCAAACGATGTGGGAGCCGGACGAGAAACTGACAACTGCGTCGGTCTTAAACTAGCAAAGACACTTGGGTCGGGCTTTGTGCTGCGCTGCGCGGGGAGCAAGATAGGGCCGATTGGTTGGGTTTAGCCGCTTCAGATCATCCTCGGGATTCACAGACCTTTTTGTGTACATGTTGATTAAATTCCTTCTCAGAAAAGTTTCTGTTAATTTAACGTACAGTAACGTTTGAACAGCACTGGGCTGCCAACCCTCCCTGCAGCTGGACATAAACTTTTATTCATCTGAATAATCATCTACGAATCGTGGTTCATAAAACAAATTGTCGTTGTAAAAGACATTTTGCGAGCAGCAGAGAGATTGTGGAGTGAGAGATAGTTGAAAAGGAGGCGATGCCTTCGCCGTGTGTGCAGAGCCTTTTTTCCTCTGCTGCTTCCTCTTTTACGGCCTGACCTTTCCCTTAATTGGCTGCCGTGTCTTTACACTGAGATTCTGTTGGTCTCGCAGCCGAGTCATCCCCCCCCCCTTTCTTCCAGCTAAAGCGTCTCCCTCTGACCCATAAATTGGAAGTGCTTTAACCTTTCCTGAGTGCTCACTTTATAGCGCTCTCTTTATTCTTTTATTATGCAGATGAGATGGATTTTCAAATTTCAAAAAGTGACTCACACCTGCTTTTTTTTTAATTTATTTTTTAAGATTTTTATTCCCAAATGTGTAATAAGGGTAAATCTTTGACGAGAGCACATACACAATGCTTGTAATTTTTTGTTTTTAAGTTTTTTTTTATATCTATTCTGTTCTATTAAAAAAAAAAATCTATCTATCTATCTATCTATCTATCTATCTATCTATCTATCTATCTATCTATCTATCCATCTATCTATCTATCTATCTATCTATCTATCTATCCATCTATCTATCCATCTATCCATCTATCTATCTATCTATCTATCTATCTATCCATCTATCCATCTATCCATCTATCTATCTATTGCTTAGTGAGTTTTTCCGTTTTGTGACTTTGTCTCTAAAAGGCGCTATAATAAAAATGTAATAAAATAAAATGACAGTTAATCTCTCTAAAACAGAAAATAACACGATTGTATACAGTGTTCGAACTATACCGTGGCCTTTGGGGGAGCCCACTTTTTATTTTTTTCACCGCCGCTTGCTACTTACAATGACTTACAAAGATACTAGAAGATAATGACTTACAGCTACGAGTGTATGCACTATACAGGATATACCCTATTATATCGATTTATTTATCGACAGGAATTGATAGGTCAAACAGCAAACAGCCACAAATAGTCTATAAACAAAGCATCAGGCTGTCTTTGAGATTTCACATGAACAATGGCTAAAATTACTCAGGCTACCGAAGAATACCATAATTCCTCTGTTCAATTAGGCCTAAGCAATGCACCCCAAGCTTCCATCCTTGTAAAACAGCCACGTATATCGACTCTTCCAGTCTCTCCACTGCTGGCTGTTCCAATTTAACTGGAGAGAGGAGCATGAGGGGTTAGGAGGATGGTGACCGGCCTCTGACGAGCTGTTACCACCACCATCTAAAAGCCAGAGATGACATTATTTCTTCAGCTTCTTCTTGCGTCGTCACCCCCGGGGGGAGGTGTGCTAACAGAGCTTGCAGCAGGTGAATCGGTCGTGCTATTAACGTCATCGCTACACAATTTCTTAGTAAAACCAAAACCAATTAAACTGCCTTGTTTTCTTTTTGCCATGGCTATATGATGCTAACTGCAGAATGGATTTCAAGGACTTTGCGCGCCGATTAATGGCCTCCAATGTTTATATTGTTTCTACGAATCTTGTACTAAACATCAGTTGAATATACACCGCAGTGTCGCCACGCCTTGATGACACACAAAATGACACATTGTCAATATTTTTAGAGACCCCCCCAAAATTTTACAAATCCCGTTACTAAGGGGAGCCCAGCTCCTCCTAGCTCTCCCCGTAATTCGCACTATGACCATTACTGTATAATTTTTTTTATTCACAAATGTGTTACAAGGCTACATCTTCGAAGAGAGTTTGTTTTAGGTTTTATTTTTATTTCCATTGCTATTTTATTCTTTTGTTTGCTTGTTCATTTTACTATTAGTGGGTCTTATTTTTAACAATTTGTTCTCTTGTGAAGCACTTTGGGACTTTGTCTGTAAAAGGTGCTATATTAAAAACTATTAAATAAAATGATATATAAAAATAAATAATGTATAAATAACTGTACTAATCAATAGTACAGTTAATTACCCTCCTACTTACTTCCGCTCAATTTTCATTTTCCTTCAGTACTTCGTCCGGGTTTGCGGTATATTCTTGGGTTTTCTCAGACCAAATATTTGGCGGTCCAATCAGCGAACAGAGGGAGTGGCTGAGAACGATGACGTTGAGGTCGAGTTATAGTTCCGTAATGACGGCAGAGAAAGATGCGGTCCATTGGGGCAACGCTGCCGAATATCCAGAAGTTAAAGCCCGAGGAAGAACAATCTTTGCTGAGTTGTGTTGGGGACCATGATGTTGTGGCCCTCCTCCCCACGGGGTTCGGGAACAGTTTGATTTTCCAGCTCGCTCCGTTAGTGGTGAAGGAGTTAGCTAAGGCTAACGCTAGCGATGCTAAGCCGACAGTTGTTGTCGTCTCCCCTCTTGTTAGCCTGGTCCTACCAGACAGGACGTAGGAGGGCGGAGCCAGGCTACCAGAGTGGCTCTGGGCAGATCTAATAGTTTTAAACTTCAACAGAGTACCCGCCTTCAAGGAAGTTAACACTTGTCAATGGAGAGGGGCCAGACTTTCTGTACAAATGAAATGTACCAGAGTCTGGTAGGACCAGGCTAATGGACCAGAGTCTGGTAGGACCAGGCTAGTGGACCAGAGTCTGGTAGGACCAGGCTAGTGGACCAGAGTCTGGTAGGACCAGGCTAATGTACCAGAGTCTGGTAGGACCAGGCTAACAGTTAATCTCTTTAAAACAGAAAATAACACAACTGAATTTAGGAGGGCATGCTGCGTTGTAGTGCTTGTATTTTTGCAGATATTGCCAAGAGATATTAACATATCATCTCCTCGTTATAGTCAGTAATCCCTAATTCACCTAAATCAGCAGCATGTAATATTCCTCACAGAAACAGACGCTTCAAACAATCCTAATCACAAATGATCGCCTAGCGTGATTATTTCATCCAGTTATCTATAAAAGCCATTACGTGTGCATTAATCAAGCATCTATTAGGCTAAACAAGGCTCATAATATATCTGTGAAAGTGTGTGTGTGTGTGTGTGCGTGCTCGGGGTGTAATATACTTGATGTATTGATATGTTTATTTCAATTTATTTCAAGACCTCATCCTGCGACTCTGACACCGAAATCAATATCTTCATTTATGGTCCACCACCTTCAATCAATTATGCCGCCGTCTCCCCTCCACGATGGACTGCCTCTGACTGGACACATGTAAGCAGAGCGCCACATCTCACACTTCTTTTTTTATCTTCTGCTGGCTGTGTTCTGTGTTGCTTTGCACTGGGAGGTAACTGGTCACTGAAATCCTCGATTGGTTGCTGGTCATCGTCCTACAGCTTTCCCCAGCACTCTTTGCTCCCCTTTCCCTCCTTTTCTCGGCTTCCTCCTCAGGCTTTCCCCTCCGTGTTCTGCTCGTCATGACTGGCAGCTACATGGCTCTGATTCATGATAACCAAAACACACATCCAACGGCAGACTGAGGCTACATCTACACTACTACGTTTTGGTTAAAAAACGAACATCTTTTGCTACATATAAGCCTCGCGTCCACACTACTGCGGCGTTTCTGAGCCCCTAAAACGGAGACATTTGGAAACACTGCTGCCCCCGTTTTGGTTTGAAAACTCCGGGGTTACATTGTAGTCTGGACGGACAACAAACGGAGACCTTTGGAAACAACGACGGAGGTCAGTCAGTCCAGCTCGTCGTCGGCCCAGGCCAGGGGTCAGCAACTTTAGGCACGCGTGCCACCATTGGCACGTGGTAGCTTAACCAATGGCACACTAGCTATGTGTACAAGAGAGTTTTTTTGGAAATGTTACAATCCACATGCCAAAATGACCTCTTTTACAGCCATTGGAAAGAGCACAGCATGTTATTTTACGGTAGTTTGATTGACTTTTTCCCCGTCCATATTCCGCGAAGACCTGCCCTACTCTGCGGCGTGAAAGGAAAATATTGGTAGTAACCCGAAAAGAGCGGGCTCAGTAGATCATGGCAGTCTCAACGCTGATGGCACAATGATTAACAACAACATTTTAAAATGGCACTTCATCTTAAAAAAGGTGGCCGACCCCTGGTCCAAGTTAATAACTCCCTGCTCTTACTTTTTACCGTTGTTCTTTCTCCAAAAGTATTTTCTGTATTTTTCAACTTACACATCCATGATTTTAAACCGCAGAGTAATGTCAGACATTCTGCTTCCTGTTTACACCGGCACGCACATGCCCAGTGTGTGTGAACGGTCATATGATATGTGATGTCAGACGTGTCAAGATGGACGGTGATTACTTTTGCTACTGGAGCTAAAACTCTTGTGTAGACGGAGATCATTTTTGTCTCAAACTGCCACTTAAAATGAAAACATAGTAGTGTAAATGTAGCCTGAGAGAAGCCGAACAATCAAATGCAAATGGCCCCTTAGTTCTGTCATGAGCTTCTTCTCTTCCCTTCTCTGTTACACCGTTTCTGGTGTACTTATCTGCAAAAATGTATGATATCATTCCTATACAATATGGATGCTGTGTACAAATAGATATGCTGTGGCATCCCTTTGACCACACTGCCAAAATTGCATCCCTACCAACACAAGCGGAGCTGTTAAGAACATCGCCCGGGCCTGGGCGGGGGAGATTTAGCCATTTAGCTCGGTCACCTCCTTTTTAGAAAAGCATAAGGTTGAGGAAAGCCAGGAGGTTTTATTCTTCTTCAAAGAAAAAAAGCATGCATGAGCCGGCAGTATTGCTCAAACAGCTCTTTTGCCTCCTCTGGATTTATTAGCCAATTTCCACTACCATTGTCTTTCACTTCAATCTCAGAAGTGAGGGTGCAGCAGGCAGAATAT
Organism: Sander vitreus; assembly: GCF_031162955.1. Lineage (NCBI taxonomy): Eukaryota > Metazoa > Chordata > Actinopteri > Perciformes > Percidae > Sander > Sander vitreus. The sequence goes on from NC_135859.1 coordinate 35,061,221, forward strand.
AGGGCTGCAATCATCCGAGTGTGTGGCGACAAAAACCTCCAACGCTCGCACCTGGAACTCAATAGATATTCATGAACATTCTCGTATTTAGAGAAGGAAATAACTTAATACCGACAGTGTCGATGGAATAATAGCCATTTCCTGCCTGACTTGCAGCCCCTCAGAAAATGAGATTGCGCCGGCCGTCATTTTTCTTGTCTGCTGGGTGTTTCCACGCAGAGGTCTATGGCTGCAGCTATGCTCCCTGCATTGGCAATGAGGTGCGGATAGAGAGAGGTGAGCGAAACAGGGAGGGCGAGAGAGGAAGAGCGAGACATAGAGAGAGAGAGAGAGAGAGAGAGAGAGAGAGAGAGAGGGCCAGACTTCAAGAGCAGACAGAGAATTTGTTGTCAGACTTTACCATGAATAAAAACGGAGGTTAAAGAGAAAATAAAAAACATAAACAGCACAGATCCATAATGAGCATCATTTTCTAAAAAAAACGCCCACACGGTGTCCATCATCCCACCCTGGTTTCCTGATTTAAAAAGACCTCCCGGGATTCAGAGTAAACAGGACACAACTCGACTCGGCCCAGAGATGCTGCTCCCCTGGCCGAGCCAAGGCAAATATGTCATTCGTACCATGATTAAGATTGATTACTTCTGCAAGGGAACAGGAGTGTCCACTAAGGAAAAGGGAGAGCAAATTAAAAAAAGGAGAGTGAGGAAAAAGAAGATAGAAGAGGGAATTGAGTGACGTGAAAGGATGCCTGACCTGAGAGACAAAGGGATCTTTCAAACTCTTCCTTACCATTACTCGGCCTGTCACGTTACCCCCGCCGCTGCTGCTCTTATAAATTAACCATCTCACAGAGAAGCTCCATCCAGTAAACCCCTCTCTCTCCTCCACAATTAGGTTTCTCCTCTTTGTAAGCCTTCCTTTCTCTTTGCTTTTACCTGGGCCTTCATCAGCGCGAACATACATCACGATTTTCCCTTTTGGCTCCATTCTTATTCAGGCCTTCATCCTCGCGAGTGCACAGCATTCATCATGAGTTAGAGAAGGTCTGTTTTAAGATTCAAGGAAGGGTCTTTGCTACAAGTGCCATCATGGAAATCCTCCAGAAACATCCATTTGGAGCTAAAGGAAATGACAATGGAACTAAGACAATGGATTTCTAGATTGTTAGTAGACTTCATCTTGACCTGTCGTGTCAATCTTTGGCTTCCTCTGCTGCTGAGCACCCCTAAAAGAATTAAAAACTTTTAGTGCTAGCCTAACGAGATTGCGACGTTGAGCGCAGTAATGTCCGGATTCCCTTTGTCTATGCAGCGAGTTAGATTTTTTTTTTTTATTTTACCTTTATTTATCCAGGAAGAGACTCATTGAGATTAAAAAAATCTCTTTTTCAAGAGTGTCCTGGCCAAGACAGGCAGCAGTACAACCACACATACATATAGACACAAAATACACAAAAACACTAAAAACATAAAACAACTGAAACAGCAAATCCCTCAAAGTCAACCACAATCCTGAACACATCAGGCTAAACATCTGCAGCCAGATGTGGCTGCCTCCAAGTCAATCAACATCCTCTTAAAAGCGACCAATGAGACCAGCTCATTCATTTTCATGGATTTCTGTAACTTGTTCCATGTAGAGCAGGGGTGTCCAAACTTTTTTAAAAGAGTGCCAGATTTGATAATGTGTGTGTGATAATGTTCCCTTCTGACTTTTTTTTTTTTTTTTAAAAAAAAAAAAGTTACATGCAAATGCACTATTTTTATTTTCATTGTCACAAATATGTTTTTTTTTTGTTTTTTTTTCAGGCGTGGACAAATCTAAAAAAATAAAATGTCAACAACTTTTACATCTGTAGTCAGATAACTAAACATACTGTATGGAATACCTTAAACTTAAGTAAATATCTTAACCTCATGTTCATTTTAAACATGACTTATTATGAGTAATGCAAAGTGTGTTAACATTTAAGCTTACAACATATGACTCTTTCTCTTGTCCTTCACAAACCAAGGCTGCAAAACTTAAATGTCTTTTTCCCCAGCTCAGTTCTAACGTTTGGAACAGACGGAAAGGAAAAGATCCTGGGAACGAAGATTGTAAGTCCCGGTACTATTTATTTTCCTAACTAGTGGCGGCGCCCTCTAGTGGATCTAACAAACACAGGACTTTCACCCAGGAAACCCGGGTTTGTGTTTAAATATAAAAGTACACGTACACACCGCCGCCGACTTGAGCTTCTAAAGATACCGGAAGTCATTCACTTTCAATGGAAGCCGGCTTCTCTCGGCTGCAAGGAGCGGCAAATCTGTCGGCGTCGCGTTTTGGGCGTTTTGAGCGACCAGAGCGACAATCAGAAAGTTGAAAGTTGGTCAACTTTATGGTAATGAGCTATGATGATCAGCGGCAAGCAGCGGCAAACGCCAGCAACCAACCGGAATATAGACATCCTTCGCGCTGGCTGATTCCGGAGAAACATACAATGTAAACTTTCGTTCCTACCAAAACATTAGTTCCGAGAAAATGGAGGAAAAGCTCATAATCTCCGTTGCTAGGTTCCCTATTATTTATGATATGACGTTGTTTGCGTATAGGGACCAGTTAACGTTACCTGCCGGTCACATCGTCTCTAAACAGTCACAGTGAAGTCCTGCACGGATCAACAGCTGGCGGCTGCTCGCTCTGCCGGCATTCAGCGTCTAACGAGCGCGTTAACTACTAACAGACACCGCTGTGACCAACAACCAATACAAATTCTGTCATTATATATGTCATTTATAAAAGGTGTCGACGTATTGGCCGTGCAGCGGCTGCTTGTGTTTTTTCTTCAATCGTGTGTTGAACATGATCACACATAGAACGCTACCACGTCAAGCGTCCTTGACAGGGCGGCCGGAGCTTCTTTGCAGCTCTACGTCGTGTACGTACAGTTATGGAACAAACGGAACAAACGGAGTCACGTCACGTTCAGCGCCAAGTGCGTAACCGGAAAAGAAGTTACCGTCGGATTTGAACCCAAACCGCAACCTTTTTCTAAAGTAGTTTTGGTGTCTAAACGTAACCAAACTGCGACCGTTTCACAACGTTAATGTGTTTAAAACCGCGGTCGTTGCGTTCTCTGGTTTAGATACGAGGATGGAAAACGCTCCTGTGGGTCGTATCAGAACGTTGGAAATAAACGACCCATATCATCCAACCCGTTCTCACTCCGAACTCGTAAAATACGGACGTTTGGGCAGTGGCTGTCAGCATCAGATACAACGCAAAAAACGCCCTCCAGCGTGTGTGTAGAACGCACCGGGGAGAGCAGCAGCTACACGGCGTTAGCGAGTAGTATGAAAGCCCGAAAATCTGCATAGGGAGGTTGGTTGGGGGGGTGGATGGGTCAAACAACACAAGACTTTCACCCAGGAGACCGGGGATCGTGTCCCACATATCACGTTTCCTAAACCCAACTGTCCCGTTCTTGTCCCGCGTGTCATGAAAACGTAAGCCCACCCAACGATCTTTTCCTTAACCTAACTGCATCAAAAGTGACGCCAATACTCCCGACCCAGCGCGTTTAGATAAAGCGTGTTTGGATCTGACGCTAAAGGAGACTTTTAGCGTCAATAACAAGGCCAAAGGCGCCTGACCAAGCATCTGTGTTTTTACGCGATGGGAGTGAGAATGTGTCGTATCGTGGTATGGTTTGGAGGACTGGTTGCCATTTCCGTGCGTCTCTTTGCTGCGCACACAGACAGCAGTCTGAGGAAAAAGTCTTGCTATTTTTGGCTGAGTTGTAAGACTCCTCTCTGTGGGTTGCTTTGTGAGAAAGAGAGAAAGTGTCTGTGTGATTGTGTGTGGGATAATAGCATGAATTTGCGCTGTAGGTAGAGAGATTTTTCTATAGATGGGTTCAGAGGTGCAATAAAAGGGGTAGAGACAGTAAAAGAGTGTGGGGAAGTAGTGGTAGGACTCGGGGAGTTGGAGGAGTGTTTAAATTAATTTGATCTCGGGGTGCCTCAGAGACACAGCCGGTGTGAGTTAGCCACGCACCCGGACTGAAACCTGAGCAGATTGCACTGCTGCTTTGTATTCCAAATTAATTGGCCTCTGAAGATCGCCCTCCGCCCCTCACAACACTACTGATGCACATATTCCTCCCCTCAATTAAAAGTGTGTGCCCTCTCCCCTTGTTCCCGACGACTTCTCACTCCCCTTGTTACCCAGAACAAACTGGGACTTCACTTCAGAGCTTCGCAGGACTGTGTGTTTGGGGGAGGGAGGAGAACAATTAAAGGCAAGAGGAATTGTACAATCTATAAGTCAAGAGTATGTAGTGATTGTCATTAATTACACTTAACCCCTTTGAGGAAAAAAAAGACGCAGTCCAAGCGATGTTTGACAACACTCCTACTCAAAATCTGTGACAAAATTTCATTTTAGACATTTATTTACTATTTTATTCATACATTACGCTACTTTTGTGAACCTATGACTTTTGTAAACTCATTTCAAAACAGTTCCAAAACAGTTGAGTCTCTTTCCACATTGCTCTGGAACAATTTTGGGCATCACTATACAGAAAGCTGAGTTTGTTCTAAACATTTTGATAAGCAAAACATGGGGATCAGGTTATATGCAAATACCCTGAAAAGGAGAATTCAAGAAGATATCTAAAAATGCCCTCAGACCTCAGAGGGTTAAAGGATAATGCTGCGTCGGGGTGGATGGGTGTTTCCTAAAACACAGAGGTTTTAAGTCAGAGAGCGAAGTCCATGTCCCGGGAGAAGTTAAGGGAAAAACACAAGACTTTCACCCAGGAAACGGGTGTTCATGTCCTAGAAGAACTACTTAAAGGGCTCATGTTATGCTTTTTTGGCTTTTTCCCTTTCCTTTATTGTGTTATATATCTGTTTTGTGCATGTAATAGGTTTACAAAGTGAAAAAAAACCAAAGTCCACCCCAAAGGGACTTACCATCTCCAACAGAAAACACTGTTCACAAACTGGCTGGCTAGTAGTCCTTACCTAGGTACTGTCAGGGTACGCCCTGATACTCTGCTTCTGACTGGCTAGTAGTCCTTACCTAGGTACTGTCAGGGCACACCCTCATACTCTGCTTCTGACTGGCTAGTAGTCCTTACCTAGGTACTGTCAGGGCACGCCCTCATACTCTGCTTCTGACTGGCTAGTAGTCCTTACCTAGGTACTGTCAGGGCACGCCCTCATACTCTGCTTCTGACTGGCTAGTAGTCCTTACCTAGCTACTGTCAGGGCACGCCCTCATACTCTGCTTCTGACTGGCTAGTAGTCCTTACCTAGCTACTGAGCATGTGCGACTCCCAACAAAGATGTTACAGCAGTGAGAGGTCTCACTCTGTAGCTAAAACAGAGAGCTCAACACACAGGGTGAAAAGAGGAGCTGCAGCAATGTGCAGCACAACAAAAATATGGTGTTTTTTGAAAATTAAACCATGTAAACCTATTCTGATATAACCTCTAAATACAATTATGAACCTGAACATGAGCATAATATGAGCACTTTAAGGGGAACAATGTTTTAACCCAAACCACAATTTTCTGTCTAATCTTAACTAGTTGTTTTGGTGCCTGAACCTAACTGTCGTTCACTTTTGTCAACTAAACTCAAATGAACGGCCCACTGAAAGGACTGTCACTTCACGGTGCTTTGTACCCGGCTCACTGTCACCTGTTCTTGGCTAAGCTGTCACACGATCGGCCGGCGGTCGCCGTGCTTTTACATGATATTATATTTGTTTTCAATACGTTTTTGAACAATATCATATGAACCTGTTCATGAGAATGTGTTGGAAACAAGCCTACACATTGTTGGTTTTGGTCTTTTCATAGGATTTGATGACAATAATGAAAAAAGGTATAATAAAGCCAGCCTTAAATATACTTTACATTAACTGAACTGTTACATATACTGTCAGAAAAACATATTTTTTCTTATGAAAACTTAATTTGTGAACATCTTTTGATTTTCTCCTGCAGCTAATGATGAAAAGCCAGACAGAAAGACACTTTAGGAAATTCTAGCTTTCGACATCTAAATTGTTTCGTATACTTACAGGGAAATGTGCCTCTTAGGAATTCCAGTCAACACAAGAGCATGTTGAACATGTTTTTTATTTCTTTTTGAGGGTTAATTAAGGGTTCAAGCTTCTATTAACAATTGCAAAAAAAAGTCACAATTAATGGAATTGCTGAGAATAATTTTACATCTATATCAATTACCAGGTTTTATGTGTGTCAGGGTGCATTACACATATAATGTGGTCTGCATTACAGGCCTGATTGTTTGCTTGTTGTGTTCTTTATGAGCTGTGAAAGCTCCCCGAGCAGCAGGGGGGGCAGTTTACGGCTCTACCTGAGATACACAATAGACATTATTATCCTGCTCCCTATGACTGAAACCCACCCTTGAAACGCTCGCTGGAACAATATTAGCCGGATCAAAATGGAGACGATAAACAAACATGCTGCATGCGTTTGATCCGTTATAAATAAATTGAATTGAATTGAATAGTCTCCCTCATTGATGTCCGTCTCCTTCCTCTTTCTCTGTGTTGGCGTTTTAACCTCCGGTGGATTTATGAGGACTATGGTTAACTGCTCCTCAGATCTCTGCAGGGTAAATCCAGCCTTTCCGGCTCACGTGCGAGGTCTGCATGCGTTTGATCCGTTATAGTCTTGCATTGCCAGACCCTCCTCCACGTGCTCTGGTTTATTAGCATTTCGTTAAACCAATCACAATCTCCTTGGGCGGCAGTAAGGGACGGTCGGAGCAAAATAGCCTCTGGAAGGAACTTGTTTTGGTGGAACGTGTACGTTCAAAAGTTGTTTTAGTCGTGCAACAGAAAACTCAGATTGGACAGATAGTCTAGCTAGCTGTCTGGATTTACCCTGCAGAGATCTGAGGAGCAGTTAACCACAGTCCTCACAAATCCACCGGAGGTTAGAACGCCAACACAAAGAAAGAGGAAGGGGACGGACATCCAGCCGAAAATGAAGGACATCTAGCGGAATTTTAGGCGGCACCGGAGCATTCCCGGTTGTGGAAAGTCGTCGATATAGAATAGATCCTTTATAACAGGGGTTCTTAAACATATTACCTCAAATGTCTGCATCTGAATTTTTTTAAGGTCAGGGGTGCGGAACGATTGGCGATAACAAAAAAACGATTAATCAAAAAATTCATCAACTTAATGAAAAACGTACTTAGTTTTTCTCGATTTTCGTTACACCACTACTGTATATACTACTTAACTAACAATGTATTGATCAGTGTAAAATGTTACACTTTATAAGGTTTTGTATTCATAACACCAGGTTTATGGGCTGGGTCCGGATTGACTTGTTGTTCAGTCCGGATTCGGACCTTGGTCCGGACTTTGAGAAGCCCTTCCTTTCTAACTTTCATGGATGCAGAAGCGGGAAAGAGTGATCTGCCTTGAAGTTAGAATAGTAGCAAAATGTTCACAACAGACAGCTAGCTAGACTATCTGTCCAATCTGAGTTTTCTGTTGCACGATTAAAACAACTTTTGAACGTACACACGTTCCACCAAAACAAGTTCCTTCCAGAGGCTATTTTGCAGCAGCACCGTGGCTCCGTCCGGAGCTTAGCACCGCCCAAGACGATTGTGATTGGTTTAAAGAAATGCCAATAAACCAGAGCACGTTTTTCTCTCATCCCGGGAATGCTGTGTGGACAAGCAAGACCCTCCTCTGCAGTGCTGAAGAGGAAGGCCTGGCAAAGCGAGACTAGGTCCGGATGGACTTGTCGTTTGATCCGGATGCGAACCATGGTCCGGACTTTGAGGAGCTTTCCCCTTTTAACTTTTGTAAAGTCACAGATGCAGAAGCGGGAAAAAGTGATCTGCCTTGGAAGTAAAAAATAGCAGCAAAATGTTCACAACTGACACATTTATTTATGAGGATTTAGAAGTTTTGAGTGAAGGGAAATATTAATGTAGGATGAATCTATTTATTGAACAAAGGACAGCAAAACACCACAACAAACATCCGGCGGAAAAACACTCCAAGATCCAAGATATTTCAGTCAGGAGACATGCGAAAATGTTCCTCAGAGGAGATTCGCCCCTGCGGACGACAAATGCCAAAACAACTCTGACAAAGAAAGAAAGGAGGAAAATATGAGCGAACAGAAGGAACAACAATTATTTATGTAAATAATGTGCCATTGCTGCTTATAATTAGTGGGAAAATTAAGCAGAGAGAGGGGGGTGGAAAAAAACATCACGCATGTCACCCAACTAATTTTTCTCATGCAAATTAACAATCGAAATTATAAATGGAAATGGTGTTGTTGTGATCGAGAGAGGAAAAAAAAGAGAGCAATGAGAGATGCCCTGCTTTTTTTTTTTTTTTTTTTCTTCTCTTCTTGGAATTCATTATCTGGCGAAGCGAACGCAGGCAGATGTAGTTTGACACAAAGGGTGAAGTCGATAGCAGCAGCAGAAGGAAAGAAGTTATTGTTTTGGACAAAAAGGCCTCAAAAATATAATTGTTGACTGCAAAAAGGGGGAAAAGAAAAGTTGTGTGATTTTAAAGTGCTCATATTATGCTCATCTTCAGGTTCATAATTGTATTTAGAGGTTATATCAGAATAGGTTTACATGGCTTAATTAAAAAAAAACACCATATTTTTGTTGTACTGCACAGTTGTGCTGCAGCTCCTCTTTTCACCCTGTGTGTTGAGCTCTCTGTTTTAGCTACAGAGTGAGACCTCTCACTTCTGTTCCATCTTTGCTGGGAGTCGCACATGCGCAGTATCTAGGTAAGGACTACTAGCTAGAAGCTAGCGCTCCTAGCGGTTAGCCACCTCGTTCTCAATGGCAAAACACTGCTACAACACACACGAGTTCCCCCTAATCTACAAAATAAATTGTATAGAACTACTTCCATGTCCCTGTTCTGCAGGTATTCCACGCAAAGCTGGAAGTGCGCCCTCGTTTTGAAGAAGTCTCCCAGCTAATCCTGCCTTGTACAGGCCGAAGTTGGAGAAACAGCTAGCTGATGTGGTATTAGCTAAAGTGGTTAGCACACACCAAATGTTTCGGCAGATGACGTAGAAAGCCGTGCAGATGTTGACCAGCTCACCCAGAGACTGAAGGCAGGACACATTCAGAAACCGTATCTCACTCTAAACAGCATGGATGGTTTTTCCAAGTTTGTATGCATGTGGAAGCACCAGAGACACAAAATTGATTTTCTCATAATATGGGCACTATAATACATCCCCATCTATCATTCCTTATAAATTATTAAACCTACATCTACTCTACTACATTTCTAACCCTTGTGTTGTCCTTCCGGGTCAAAAACTTTTTTTACCATTTTTGTTACTAATTTTGCCGCATTTTTGTCTCTTCAATGGGTTTTTTTTCGACGTTTTTGTAGCATTTTTCTACATTTTCTCCGCTTTTTTCCCCACTTCCACCAGTATACACTAAAAACAACTTATTGCCACTAGTTTTACACTCATTTTATGGAATTTATAGTCAATACACATCATGTAGCCTATATGCAATTATATCTAACTTTTGAGTTAAAAAAGCAGAAAGTATTTATCATTTTGTCTAATATTTAAGATCAAAGGAACGTATGTTGATGGATAATCACAGACTGTCAAAGTGAAGTCAGAATAATTCTATACAATTAAATAAAATACCAAAAATTCAATAAAAGTAGTAAACTGATCCTTAATGTTACTTGTGAAGAGCGTTTCATGGAACCTTCCGTGTTACTTTTGGGCAATTTGGTTGAAAGAAGCCCAAATGTTCTGATAGCCAGGGGTCAGCAACCTCAGGAACGTGTGCCACCATTGGCATGTGGTACCTCAACCAATGGCACACTAGCAATAAGTGTGCAAGAGAGTTTTTTGGAAATGTTACAATCCACATGCCAGATTTACCTCCTTTGAGCCATTGGCAAGAGCACAACCTGTTATTTTACGGTAGTTTGATTGACTTTTTCCCCGTCCATATTCCCCGAAGACCTGCCCTACTCTGCCTCTGATTAGCTAGTACTCGTTGTACTCGTTGCGTTTTTCAAAGAATCCGGCGCGAAAGGAAAGTAGTTTACACCGGCACGCACATGCCCAGTGTGTGTGTGAATGGTCATGTGATATGTGATGTCAGACGTGTTAATATGGACAGAGATACGTTCTGGTACTGGAGCTAAAACTCTAAAAACGGAGATCGTTTTTGTCTCAAAACGAGGCAATTTTATTCATATAGCACATTTCAGCAACAGGGCGATTCTAAGTGCTTTACATAAAACATTAAAGAGCAGTTAAAACTAAAAATAGATAAAATACGAGAATAAAATTCACATTAGCCTACAGTATAAGAAATTAAAGAAAGGCAACATCAAAAAGAAAGGTCTTCAGCCGTGATTTAAAAGAACTGAGAGTTGCGGCGGACCTGCAGTATTCTGGGAGTTTGTTCCAGATATGTGGAGCGTAAAAACTGAAAGCTGCTTCCCCCTGTTTAGTTCTGACTCTGGGGACAGAGAGCAGACCTGTCCCAGAACACCTGAGAGGTCTGGGTGGTTCGTAGTTTACTAGCAGATTAGAATTGTATTTTGGCCCTAAACCGTTTACTGATTTATAAACCAGCAAAAGTATTTTGAAATCAGTTCTTTGAGGCACAGGAAGCCAGTGTAAAGACTTCAGAACTGGAGTGATGTGATCCACTTTCTTGGTCTTAGTGAGGACCCAAGGAGCAGCTTTCTGACTCAGCTGCAGCTGTCTAGTAGTGTAGATGCGGGCCGACACACCTGCCCTGACTCACAACTCATTTCCATTTGCTAGAGTGTCAGAGAGTTTTTCCGGTATATTTGTCTTGTTTGTGTCCATCTGTACTGGCCCTTTCAGAGTAAAAGCTGCCCATGTCCATAACACCACAGATCAGATGTGCTGACAGAGTTATCAGACACAAAAATCCCAGCCGCTCTCCCAGCGAGAGCGAGCTGGTTGCAGAGACTATAAAGGCGGTGTCAATGAGGGTGTGATAACTGTGAAAGTCTGTCTACATGTGTCTCCTGTCTGCTCGTCTCTCCTGTTCCACGCACGCACACACACACACACACAAACACACACACACACACACACACGGCGACCTGCTTTCTGCCTCCTCTCTGTCATTGGGATGTGTTCTTTAAAAAAAAAAAAAGGAGTCGGGATCAAACAAAGTCAGAAAACGCCTGTCTGGCGTTTGCCTGACAGCCCTGCATCTTGAACCCTTTTAAAAGAGGGTGCAGAGGAAAAAAAGGCAGAGAAAATAGGACATGTTTCGCACAATTTATGCAGCGTTAATTTTCCAGCCCCCGCATCGACTGTTTACAGAGTCCTGCGCATCTCAAACCTCCGTCTCTTGTTCTTTCTCTTCCCCTCCCTCCCTTCCCCTTATGTATCAAACCACAATCCCTCCTTTACTTTTCCCTCCCACCCCCTCTCACTTGTTGTTGGCTTATGTTATTCCGATTTTTTTTCTTTCTTTCTTCTCTCCAGTCTTTTTTGTGTCACTAGTGAGGATGCTCTCCCTTGGGGTGGCTAAATTTACATCTCTCCATATGACACACACAAACAAAGAAGCAAATAAATCAAATGTGAGGTGGAGAGAGAGAGAGAGAGAAGGAGAGGAGGAGGCAGAGAGCAGCTGTGGAGGTTTATCTCAGAACATATATATATATATATATATATATATATATATATAGTATATGAATACAACAGCGTGGTGATACTGATAACCTACGAATAGATTATGTCTGTGCAAATGCATGGATATGTAATGATTGAACCTCCATAGGAACCAATACTTGTGTTTTTTTTTTATTTAAAGACTATATAGACACCATTAAAACCCAAACTGTCTCCAACAATGACACCATGCGACAGCTGGCTCGACAGCTTTTGGATAATAAGATTTGATTTAAACACACACACACACACACACACACACACACACACACACACACACACACAAACAATAAAAAGGAGATTGAAATAGAAGGTTGTTTGTGTGTGGTACAGAACAGAGAGACTCAACCGGACAGGAGGAGCTATTACCTCGACACCAGCTCGGTGTCACCTGTCATCCCTCTCCGGAGACCACGCTACATCCAGGCTGGATGTGTCTGTGTGTGTGTATGTGTGTTTGTGTGTTTGTGTGTGTGTGTGTGTGTGTGTGTCTGTGTGTCTGTGTGCGGGTGGGTGTATGTTTGAGTGTGTGTCAGAGCAGAAACTAACCCCCAACCCTCCCTACACCGGCTCAGTTTACCATAGAATTTCACTTATGAAAATTCATGCGCCGGAAACAAAGCTCAAAAGACACTTCCTGTTTGTCTCTGTGAGCGCGTGCAGTAAGTGGGTACATATATGTATGCACAGGGCTTCAGCAGGATGGAGGATTCATCGACAATGGTATGTACACATGTATTCCTCGTCTCTTTCCTGCTTCCATATCTGAATATTGAGAAGAGCGTTGGGTGGAGGCTTCTGTAGAAGAAGGAAAAGGCTGAGGCTTGATCAGTCCCAAATATGTGTGTGTGTGTGTGTGTGTGTGTGTATGTGCTTGTGACAAGCAGAGGAGCCTTGCTGTGTCTCAGCGCGTCCTCTCTGATACATTATTAATTAGGCGGCGTTTAGAGTAACGAGCAGAGCATTTGAGCCCCCTCTCTCCCACTCTCTCTCTCCCCGCCCTCTGTGACACGCTCCCTGGGAATCCGCTGTGTGACTGCAAATCAGAGGAAGCGACACATTTTCGACTCCCGCATCACCACCTTCCAGGAATACCAGCAAGCCGGGCTCCCAGGGAGATGGGAGACAGGAAGTATCACGATACCTCCAGCTGCCTCTGTCGGCTCACACACGTTGTACAATACAGTGGTCTGCAGGAGTTTGTCCGCTCGCTGACATGTTACAAGTCCGCTGACATCCAGATCTGACAAGTAACTAAAGTACTGAAGAACTTTCTTTTTGTTTGCTTTTTTGACGTTTTTTGACAACATATGAAAAAAATATATGAAAATCAACACCCAAAATACAAAGGCAACAAAGCACACTCACGCACACACACACACACACACACACACACACACACACACACACACACACACACACACACACACACACACACACACACACACACAGGTTTGTGGCACTATCTTTGTGGGGACCCCATCATTGACATAATGCATTCCCTAGCTCCTTACCCTAACCTTAACCATCACAACTAAATGCCTAACCTTAACCCTTACCCTCACCCTAACCAGAACCTCATTCTAACCCTAATCCTAAAACCAAGTATTAACCCTCAAACAGACCTTTAAACTTGTGGGGTCCAGCATTTTGGCCCCACAAAGCTGTCGGGACCTGTCTGGAAGTATACTGGACTCCTGGTATTTGGACCCCAGGAATATAGTTAAACAAGCACACACACACACACACACACACACACTCACATGCACACACGCACACACGCACATTATACACACCCCGGATTCTTCGCATTTAGTCCGCAGTTACTCCAGGTGGATCAATGAAACAAGTTCATGTTGCCAGTTTCTGAAACATGGTGGATTTGATGTACTGAAGAACTTTCTAGTCAGCTTTCAATACCACATTTCCCATCAACCTTCACCAAGTGGCGCGAGTGTCTAAACATACCTATAACACAACAGTTCCTCCAAACAATACAACGGTATGGGTCGTTTGTTCTTACCCTCTGATACGACCCACAGGAGTGGTTCATAAATTAGCGCCCCTAGTGACCAGAAACTATTTCTCAGCCTTTTCAATTACATAAAACACCTTTTTTAAAACACTACACACAATTCTCTACCTAAGACACCAAAATCTAACAGGAAGTGCCTTGCTTTACTTTTCCAAACGCAACCAATCAAAATGCTGCACTTATTTACCAGGGCACACACACACACTCCTCACATGTGCAAACACATTATGCTTACCTGAACACTGGCTTTAGTATAAGCCGATACAGAGGTCAAAGGTCAGATTACCTGTTTTGAACAATGGATGCCAACAATAGACAGAGAGCAAGGGGAGGAGGAGGAGGGAGAGACAGGGGACGACAACGAGGAGGAGGAGGAGGAGGTGGAGGAGGGAAGAAGAGAAAGGAGAGCCATCTCTGATGAGATCATGGCCACACTTATTCATCATGTGATCAACCACAGATTGACCAATGAGAGAAGCCCATCTTGAGGAGCTTTACAGTGGCGTCCATACCTTAAACCTTCAGAAATGAGAACAGGCATGCAACTATCTAATGACTATATCAGCATTATAAAGCAATCAGACTTGGGGGGGGGGGGAGGATGGAGAGTTGGTGGTTCATTTTGATTATAAAAAAGCAGACTTTTTAGTTTGACAGCTTTTGTTGCGTTTTTTTCTTTACTTTTCTCGACTTGTTTTTGATTTTGGTGATTACAACCTCTCCTCTCCTATTTCCTATCGTCTCCTCTCCTCTCCCCTCCTCTCATTTCCTCCTCTCTTGTTTCACCATCTCATCTCCTCCTCTGGTGTCCTCTCCTCTACCCTCTGGTGTCCTCTCCTCGTTTCCTCTTCTCCTTTCTCTGTGCGGATGTTTTTTTTCTGATTACTTTACACCTCTCCCTCTAATAAATAATGCAAATGCAAACCTTCACCCGCCAATTCAATCCTCTGCATCTTTTTTTCCCTCTGCTGTTAGTTCTGCTATTGTTTTGCATGATTTCATATTTCGGGTCCTAACCCCCCATCCTCCTTCCCTCCCATACAGCCAGTGCATGTTCACGTTATACTCATCTCTTTCTGCTATTACTGTCTGACTAATTCAATCATTTTCTCCCCTCTTTGTCATCCCTTCATCTCCCCCTCCTCCACCCCTCCCTCCTCTCTCCTCTCCTCCGTCTGCCCTTCAAATCTTTGGGGTCTGGCTGAGTCTCTGTTGTCTGCCTCATTACTGACTGTTCAGCCATTTGATTTTCTGAAACGCCTTTGCAGCCACGCCGCGACCTTCTCATCCCTATTATTGTCCACCAGACAAACAAGCACACACACACACACACACACACACACACACACACAAAGCATAGCATAGAAACGTATAAAGACACAAGCAGCCTTTCCATTCTTCTTGTACGATGCATTCAGCGTCGATGAATATGTGGACTTTCTGTGTTTCTGTTCTGAGTGCCCGAAAACACCGGACAGTGTTATAGTGCAGCAAAGCGTGATGCTGACAGCTAAGATTTAGCTTTTATTTTTCCAGGGCTACTCAGCAGAATGTAAAAAGTGCCTCCATAAAGAAGTGCATCGTCGAGCGACTGCCTGTGATTCCACACCACAGTTGGGGTTGACACCGCCATTCCTCTCGGTGACGGATGCACTGTTGCATCCTCCCAAATCTCGGCCCCACTCGGGTTATGAATGTTGCTGGCATAACATGGAAATACTGGGGTGAGTCTTTTTCTCCACTACTCTGTCTAAGGCAGAATTCTAGTCGGAAACAAACCAGTGAAAGACTCCAAAGCATATCACATTGGCGCAATAATGACATATGAACACATGATACATAAAAAATAGTCTTCAGAACCACCTTTTTGTCTCTCACCCTTAGCCTCTTTTTCACAGGTTCGTTAGCCTTGGCCTGGAAATTCCCTGACCGCTAGCGTCAGCCTCAACCCCTCACATCCCACTGGACTACTGAAGGACGCCTCAACCACAGACTGTAAAAATAATGGAGGTATCATCCGTGACCTCACCCATTGGTGTGTGGACGGCCGTTTTAAAGCCTCAAGTTTGACGATACGGGCATCGCCATCTTGTTTTTTTGCAACTGGAGGTGACAAGTTTTGTCGAGAGGGTGGAGCTGGGGAGGATGGCGTGGCCAAGCCAGTGTTGTTTATGGTGTCATGGCGCTACGCTAAGCTAAATGCTACTGTTGTTACTGATTTTCAACCCTTCTGAAGCGAGTCACACAGCAGAGATTTACCGGTGGTTATACACGGAACTCTGTGTACTGACGCCATTTATCTGCATGTACTGCAGTACAGAAAATTGTCAAACATTCCCTTAAGTTACCAGCTAACACCAGCGGTAGCTAGCTAGCTTGGTTGGCAGAACGCTGAACAAGACATTTTTAGGCAACCAACATGTTACAGTTAACTTTGATGAAGTGAAAACACACAGTGAGAGGGTCAAAGTTTGACACGGACAACACCCAAAAACAAGTTCAGGTCTATTTTATTGTCCACAGTGTTAGCATGGTTAGCATCACTAAGCCTCTGTCCTGATTGACAGGTCCTAAAGCATCCCCTGCTTTATCGTCTATTTTAAAATAAATGGGACCATCATTTACTAAATGAACATCATGCTGTATTGAAGAAGACTTGAAACTAGTGATTGAGACCATAAAGTCATTATGAAAATGTTTACTGAGGTAATAAATCAAGTGAGAAGTAGGCTCATTTTCTCATAGACTTCTATAGAAACAGACTTCTTTTTGGAGCCAGTGGAGTCACCCCCTGCTGGAAGTTAGAGAGAATGCAGCTTTAAGGAGCTTCACCATTGGCTTCACTTTTAAAGCTTCTTGGTCCGTTTTTTCCTACAGTCTTTGGCCACAACATGCTTCCCATCCACCGGCCTCTCACAGCCAGCAGCAGGTAGGCTAACACAGAGTAACAATATACATTTATTGCTGTGTGCTTGAAGAATTGCCTGTGTGTCCTTCACTTGTTTTCTGAGTGATTGTCTGTCATTTCTTGCACCTTGTTTTCCCTTTTCCGTGATTGAATCAGCATACAAATTAGGCTCAAGTGATTGAGCAGTGAACTACAGGTTTGGAGGCCTCTTGTCTTTCCCAGTGACGGATGTGACCGGAGGAATCTTCTGTTATCCACCTGATATTCTGCTGTGAGATTTAACTGAATGCTTAAAAAAACATTATATTCAAAGAAGCTTGTGAAAGTGGCTATGCCCGTATATGAAATGCTAAAACATTTTAATATCCATTACCTATTTATAAATCCTGCACATATACACTTGCACACACACACACACACACACACACACACACACACACACACACACACACACACACACACACACACACACACACATAAACTTGCGTGTACCTGCACAAACCTGCATCCAGACTATTCATTATCTTCCACCCTAGAGCAGTCCAGAGGGGTAAACTGTGTGGCCACTGCAAGCCAAACATGCTTGGAGGCTGCAGGCCAGAGCCAAATGGGCCAAGCACCTGCCCTAGGTGTCAACAGGCCCCTTTGGCCCTGAGTGCCAGGCGTTTGGAGATGGAGAGCCAGATAGAAAGCTATCTCATTACCTTCTCCCTGGGGCTGCAACTAAGCAGGGGATGGAGAGTGTGAAGGCCATGTCACCTCCGTGGATGGCTCTTATGAACTGTGGTTAATTGAAATCTGATATAGCTCAGTCCCTACTTGGCGCACAACCAGTCAAACAGCAGGCTAAGATTTATCTAGTCTTGCATTGCCAGACCTTACTCCACAGCGCTATGAAGTAAAGTCTGGCTCCGCCACAGAGACGTTTTAGGATAGGAGAAAAAAAAAGCTCCGGACGCAGAGACTGCTAAAGGAAGGACTTTGTTTTGGTGGAACATTTGCATTCCAAGAAAACGCCACATACAATATTAAATGAAGGTAACTGTTGACACAATACAGTAACGTGAGCTATTTAAATTAGCTGGATACATGGTTAAACTTAATTAGCTCTTACCAGTGTATCGACGTGAACTTCGTCCACAGCAATCCCACCAATCGGTCCCAAAACGTCCCAGTTAGAGAGGAAATGCGTGAACATCATTCCCTGAAAGAACCAAGCAGGCCTGCCTTGTAGCACGGTCCAAATATTCTTCAAAACTTGACATTTTCAGTGTATAGTTTGCTAGCTAGAAGGCTGTTCTTGTTTCCCGTAGCGAAGGGATTTTTACAACGGCAACACACAGAGAGAGCGTGAGCCACAGGCCAGATGTCAGGCTTTTATGCAGGAAATGTACTTACGTTTGATCCAGACTAGGTTTCATCCTGCCAAGTGAGGCTGGGAGAAAAAAAGAACCTGGAAAAAGCTCCATCTTTCACGTTTTTTCCCCCACAGCTCCAGCCCCTCACTGTCTCTTCTCCAGTCATGCAATCCACAGAGTTATTGATTTGTTTGTGCGCTGTGAACACGCTCCATCATTGGCGCTGCTCTAGGATGGTAAGAGCTGATCATACAGCACAGTTTGATGCTAACTTGGTGTATTGTGTGTGTGCGCTGACCTTGGCGGAGATACACAATGCAGGCTCGCTGAAATCCCAGCTTCTCACAGAGGTGGATGCCAGCCGGGGATAACAGGCGGTGAAGATCTACACAAAGAGCTGTTTAACTGTCCAGAAGCCCTCTGGGTACTCCACCTTTCACTTTATCCTTTTAATATTTCATACCCTGGCCACGCTCTGGCCAGATGCCTCTGCCCAGGTTGCTGGAATATGGATGAGAGTGCACGTTTACCCATTTACCTGGATGTCAGTCGGAAGCAGCTCTAAACAATAGACCTCTCTCCCCCATAAGCTCACCTCTGCTCACCTCGTCGGGCCCAGAGCTAGCTTGTTACGGAGAGAAGGACTGAGCAAAGGCAAAGGAAAATAGACAGAAAAATCCTACAAACAGGAGCTCTGGGAAAACAAATACATAACACCTATGTGGAAGAGAAGTATAGTATAGTTGACTGAAGAACTGAAAAATGTACATTTATTAGCTATTGTTACAAATTACTTTATATATTAGTTTACTTTGAAAGGCGAAAGATATGATATTATATATAATAATTAGTCAAACGGCCATTTATGGCCAAGTACTTTAAACATGTAATCCTTCAAGCTATAGCGCGTAGTTTCTGCCTTCCCCATGAGGAATTCTAAGTAATGACGACAACACTGTCGGCGCGTCCACCTGATACAAGCCTTCCGTGATCGCGCAACCCCCTCACCCCTCCTCAACACAGCTGCTAGTAGCCAAGGAGGACACGGAGGATTAAAAAAACATGATGGACTCTTCAGAAGAGGTCATTATCTTCACTTGAGTTTCTGCGTGGGAAAGTCAGTTGTGTGGAGCTGATAGTCTTAATTAGCTTTGTAGCAACTCATTTGGCAATGGCTTGAATATAACGGACGTTCATTAATATAAAAAAGTTACACACTAAAACTTTTAAGGGTATTTAAAGGGTAACTTAGTTTTTTTTCAACCTGGACCCTATTCTCCCATGTTTTGGTTAAAGTATCTTTGAAATTGGTCCAGTATTAAGTGAGAAACAAGCTGCAATCATGGTTTAAAATGAACTTTTCATCCACCAGCCAAATGGCTAGTGAATGCTCAAATTTGACCAGCCACTCTATAGATTACCATTGCTTTTTTGGCTGGTGAGTGAAGCAAATCTACCAGCCACTTGCATATTTTACCAGCATTTGGCTAGAAGATGGTCCCAATTTTGAACCGTGGCTGCAATGTAACATTAATGGGCAATTGCACACTTTCAGTGATTTCCCTCCACTAAAAGTTCTGTTTATGCCGCTGACAGGCTCAGATTATTATTCTAAGTGTCTGACAACATTATGGGAAGGATCCCTACAGAGATAGACCTTTTTAAGACCTTTCTGTTTAACCAGAAACAGCTCTGAGGTTGTTAGCGCTAAATCCACCAGACTCCATTTAAAAAAACAACACTTTTAGCGTGTATAGAGTCAACATATTATGTAAATGATTAAATTATGTAAACTATGTGTTCATTTCAACCAAAACTAGAGTTGTGATGGTTGGAAAAGTGGAAAGACGACCTAAAACATCTTTTTATAGTTTTATTTTGGTTCTGTGCATAAGCCTAGGCGCATTTTACTGATTCTCTGTTAAAATAACAATGAAATGCTGCGTTATTGAGTTAAAACCAGGTTTTTGTTGGTCAATGGTCAAGATAGCAATACTCCCAGAATGCACCTGAACACACCTCAATGTAAGACCAGCACGCCCATGGGCGCAAAGATGGGCGCAGGTGCATTTGCGAATCAAACGATGTGGGCGCCGGACGAGAAATTGACAACTGCGTCGGTCTTAAACTAGCAAAGACACGTGCGTCGGGCTTTGCGCTGCGCCGAGTGCAGGATAGGGCCCCCAGACTCTTTATTAGAATTGAAGTTTCAGATGGATTTTAGTTGCTTCACATACTGCACTTGCCTGGTTAGTTACTTCAATTTACCCCTACATCTCCATGCACTAATTGCATGTATAGAGGTAAAGATACCGCACAAGACTTCACTTAAAGCAATTAGGCTGTGGTTCAATTGTTCTTTAATATCTACGGATAAAGCCAATGTGTTACGTAGAGTAATTACGGCTAATGACTGCAGCGGGAGAGGGGGAGCAGAAAGTGGGGTGCGTGTTGAAAGAAACCAGTGAATTCATTTTTGTCGAATAGACCTTTTGTTGAATTGGTTCCGCCCGCATGTGATAAGGGTGTTAAAAATGAATGATTTATAACTATTGAGCCAGCAATCACATTTTAATTAGGCCGTAATTTATGATAATTTGTCTTCTTTCACAGCAGCACAGTTAATAATTGTTAATTAGCCGTTGATGATGTGTCCTTTGAACATATACCCTAATGGCCAATTCTCAGCCTATATGAGCAAAAGACCTCGGCGAGAAACCACCCGAGAGTGTGAGTGTGTTTAAACACATGTGAGAAGACAGACAGACGCGGAAAGAATTTAAAAAATATTTGACAAAAACAGAAAGACAGCAACATGTCATGTCCATCTGTAGCATCTCAGCATTGGCACCAGATTTTCTCACATTACCAGGCTGGCTATGTGTGCCTGCCAAGTCCATCCATCCATCTATCTCTGCCTCCATGTGCCAAGCCAGCACAGAGAGAAAGGGAGAGAGAAAGAGAGAAAACGAAGACGTGAACACACTCCAGGAGAAGTTATGCCAAGTGGAGAAAAAGTGCAGGAAACATAAAGACAGGGGGAGAAAGAATGCGTAGAAAAGAAGTGAATCGTACCTTTCTCCAGTCCTTTCCAAACAACTGTTATTTGTTTAACAATTTCAAGTGGCTGAAATTGTCTGCATGTTTAAGTCTTTGGCTTTAGATATTGACCCCAGGCTGCTTTTTACTCTAAGTGCTAGCAGATTGCTGCTGGGGGCTTTCAACTCCGCGCTGCACTCTCTGCTAACCAGCGCTAGTTTTTATTTGCCGTCTCCATTCCATCACTTTACCTCTTCACCTGTGAAGCACAGATTCTTTGAATTTACTTTTATACAGACTCCCCTTCCACTTGCACATTTGTGCAGTAAGATTCTCGAACAATTTCTTGAAGAAAGGTCGATAATTATGATCAAATATGGCTCAGGGTATATATTTTTTGAAACAAGGTAAGTTAGAGAGGTTGGAGGGTAGAAGAGAGGGACCACAGTTTAGGTTTTTTTTGCTGGAGGACAGAGCTGTCAAAAGACTGCATGTCTGCAGGATAAAAAGCAGCGAAGTGAAGTCAAGCTAACCCCGTTTTAAACCCTGTTACTGGTTTGAACTATTTCACTCTGTTCATTCCACCAGCATATAGGAGTCTTCAAAGGGGTCGTGTCAAAGAGGCAAAGAGAAGGGGTGTTCAAAAGACTTTGACAATCAGGAAAGTCTGGGGGATGTGAAATCAATTTACGGTTCCTTTGTAAGATCTGTCTTTTGCTGGCTGCTCCGTTTGATACGTAAAATACATTAATACGTTTTAGAACTAATAACAGCATCTTCCAAGCTTCATATATATTACACATTTTAAACTTCCCCTCTAGGACATCTCCTTCTGATTAAAATATCCCTCCCCAGTTCGTATTACGGTGCAGATTGCCGTAGTGGTACGGAGCGTGTTGGGGGGGAATATAGCAAAGTTACATTACATTGACGACTGGGGGTCAGCCCTATGTTCCTACAGCCCTATGTTCCCACATTTCTAAGATTTTTCTTCAAATTAGCCCCTATGTTAGGGTTAGGGTTACATTCCATCTGTAGTCCATTGCTACTGGATAATAGGTTGGGTGGAATTGGCTACCAAATTGGGAGAAAGGGGGATAAGGAAATGTGGTAACATAGGGCCTAATTTTGGAAAACAAATCTTACAAATGTGGGAAGATAGGACTGTGGGAACATTGGGCTGTGGGAACATAGGGCTGTGGGACAATAGGACTGTGGGAACATAGGGTTGTGGGAACATAGGGCTGTGGGAACATAGGACTGTGGGAACATAGGGCTGTGGGAACATAGGGCTGTGGGAACATAGGGCTGTGGGAACATAGGACTGTGGGAACATAGGGCTGTGGGACAATAGGACTGTGGGAACATAGGACTGTGGGAACATAGGGCTGTGGGAACATAGGGCTGTGGGAACATAGGACTGTGGGAACATTGGGCTGTGGGAACATAGGCACGCTTCCGACGACTGTTGTCTGGTGCTTGGACCGTTAAAGGCAGACAGCTGTCAGACAGACAGGTGTCTCTGCAGCATTTGTCCCTATCTACTGTCAACCTGCTTCTCCACCTTCGGAAGTCCATCTGATGGGAGACAAAACTGTGTGCCTGTCTTCCTATCTCACTCTACACCGTGGTTGGTGCTAGCCAGTGGTGTAGTCTACGTCAGTGGTTCCCAACCTTTTTTCCTTGGCGCCATCCCCCTACTTATGTCTAAGAAAAGCTGAGGCCCCCGCCCCCTAAAACCAAAATTGAGGAAACTCTCGAGATAGAGCCTTACTTTACAATTTTAAGCGAGAACAAAAATATATAGTTTTTATACAGACTTTTGTATACATTATATATTCTAGTGTATTATCATAATTTGTTTAACATGTGCACATTTTTTTTTTTACCTCAACCTCAAACCAGATAAAGACTTGCGCACCCCCTGTGATCTTTGCCGCCCCCCTGAGGGGTCCCCGGACCCCAGGTTGGGAACCACTGGTCTATGTGATGCGCAGGTATACGCAGTACACCCACTAAGAAAGCTCCAGGATTTCCATATACCCACTTAAAAATGTGCAATGACATGTAACAACATGCCTTCCATTATAATTATGATATATTTTGAATTGTCATCTGTGTTTTCCTTCACATAGGCTAAATAAAGAGATTTCCACCATAAATTGGTGCAAAAAAGAATGCAGGAAATGAAAATTTTATTGGCGGAGGACACTCAGACCCCCCACTATGATATGCACCCCCCCCCCAAGGCCCATCCTGGCCCATATATATAGACCCATACATATACAGTACAGTATTCCCACTACAATACATTAGACTACACCACTGCTGCTAGCCTGAGAATTGAGCATGACAATATGACAATACAAACAAACTTTTTGGCCAGGACACAAGTGACTTGAGGTGACGCGAGGCGACGCCAGAATCGAGCCTCGTCGCCACTAGTTCGTTGTCAGCCCTTTAGGAGCGTGCTTACTTAACTCCAAAAGAATCATCCATTAATTCTGAAGTGCCCGCTCACACTTGCACTCACACCTTGTCTTCTCTGTTTCTGCCTCTCGCCACCACGCACAACTGTTGTTTTTTCCACGTATAAGGTTATAAATGTGCACTCCTTCCACCTGAAAGCTTGCGGTCATCCTCTTAGCGCTCCCTCATCCACTTTATGCGTCTGTGAAAGCCATTCACTGTGCTAATAGTGCTCTTTTGTGCCTTTGCAGGGTTTTTTTCAAGCTCTGATGTAAACACTGAAGTCAGTACGGTCAGCGGAGAGTCACTGTAAAGGGAGCGCAGGACAACAGAGCCCATTGAGACAATTATTTTAATGTATTCCCCCGTCTGACGTCAGAGAGTATTTTTTGCTAATGCGCACTTTCATATGTTTGTTTGTGCGCCGGTCATCTACATTTGACAGTTATACACTCACGGCATGTGTTTGTAAAAACGGGCATGTAATTATATTCAGTCATGACGTTTTGTGACGAGCGTGAAAAACAAGAAGCATCCTTTTCAGATATTTGAAATAACGTCTATGGCACAGCAATTTACAGAGAGAGAGCAAACAGGAAGCTGGACTCCCAAGTCTGCAATGAACGGGTTTCAACTCTTTGACCCTCCCGTTCTTCAAGACGGGCTTTGTGGCCTGTGGTCAAAACGCGTATTTATTTGTGTCTGCGTGTGCAGGATCGCACGAGGGTAATTACAGTTTCACGGCTAAGTGTTGTCACATGACGTGCTTTACTGAGCAAGTGGAGTGGAGACTTTCGGCAGCGGTGGAAGAAGTATTCAGATCCTTTACTTCACTCAAAGATATTCAGTTTACTGTCACAGAGGAGTGAAGAAACTAGAAAATACTCACATTTAACCAGCTGACATGAGAGAATTACAAAGTACGGTGCTAAAGTAAATGTACTTAGTTACATCAACATACCACCACTGTCTTTCGGCCCCCCTTTAATGTTGGCATTAATGTGGCATACCATAACCCTGAGCACACAAGGCAAGGCAGCTGCTAATTAAATCAATATGAGATAATGAAGTGCAATTAGAGGCGCTGGCTGGGCCGATCCTGGGCTGTAAGCACCGTTCCCCTCCCTCTGGGCTCGCGCCTCTTTAGAACCTGTTAGTTTCTCCACTTCCAGGAGCCCCCAATCCCCACAGCAACCGTTTGGAGGAGCGATCACCGAGGCTGCCAACGCATTCTCACACTCAAACAGTGTTGTGCTCTCCATTTATCCTCGCCTACCTCTCTGAGCAGCGAGCGCACGCATGCTGTTTACCCCCCCCCCTCCCTCCCTCCCCATCCGCCTCTCTTCTGCTTCAGTCTCCAGTTTCTCACATTTTCACCTCTGCCTCTTATTGCTTCTACTTTTTCTTTCTTCTAACCTAGCACCTCATACGGTGTTGTTATAGTACACTAAAGCTTAAAATAAGCAGTGAAAAGTGTTTTTTGTGAACTGAAACTAAATGAAAACTAAAATCTTCAAGAAAAACTAAACTGAAACTCTGAGGTCTAAGGGCATTTTCTCGATTTTTACACATCTTCTTAAATTCTCCTTTTAAAGGGTATTTCCATATAACCTGATCCCCGTGTGTTGCATATCAGCTTGTTCAGAACAAACTCAGCTTGCTGTATAGTGAGGCCCAAAGTTGGCCGAGAGCCATGTGTAAAGAGATAATGTGATGTTCGTTTTTTAAACAAATAAATAAATCAAATAAATACAGATAACGAAGAGCCGCCAGTTCTTCTGGACACATTTTGTGCTGATATTCACGACTTTGTGGTATTGAAGAGCATATAAGAGAGATCTTGTGTCTGTCCTCATTAGAATAAGGGTTTGTGTTGATCTGGGCATACATGAGGTTTAACTTTATATTATTTGGCAAGTAAATTATGGTGCATCTCAGGTGATGTTACGGAGTAATCCAAAAATAATGTAACTAGCAGTGTAACTAGTTACTTTCAGCAGTGAGTAATGTAGTAAAGTAAGGCATTACTTTTTTAACCCTTGTGTTGATTTGACCCGTTTTCAAGTTTTTTTAAATCAGAAATATGAGTTTCTTTCAACCAAATTACCCACAAATAAGATGTATTATGTATTTACGTTGTAGAGAACCAATAGAACGTTCTTCGCAGGTAAAAGAAATGATTACTTTCTTTGAATTTTGGATGTTTTATTCAACTTTATAGCATCTGACTTTTTTTTTCCATAGTTTCAAAACAGCATCATGACTAAACTTTGACATAAACCTGTCTGTGATCTACTCAACATCCTCTCATCTTAACTATTAGTCATAATAAATCATAATTTCTGCTTCTTTTTTTTAAACTAGAAAATCAGCTATAAAGTCATATAAATTAGGTTTATTGACCTTGAGTAAAGAAAGCGATTTCATGACTAAACTATGACAAAAGTCTTCCTCGGATTTTAACTTAATTGTCAAAATATTTCATAATTTCTGCTTTTTAACTCAAAATGTTGGTATACAGTCATATAATTGAGGTTTACTGACCATGAATTTTGAGTAACTTTTTGTGGTAATAAGTTGGTTTAAGGGGTGTATATACTGGCGGTAGCTGGGGTAAAAGCGTAGAAAACGTTGAATAAAGCAAGAAAATAAATGAAAAAAGTGGCATAAACGTCGGAAAAAAGTTAACTTTTAATTTTGACCCGGAAGGACAACAAGTTAATGGTCAACAGGAAGACAACACAAGGGTTAACAATAACTAGTCATGTGTAATCCATTACTTTTTTTAATAACTACCCCAACACTTTTAATCTATGAATAAAATAGTGAATGAAATTTTGTAACATGGCTTTTTTGAATCGTAGTGCTGTCTGTTGTCCAAACATCGCTGGACGCTCCGGAGCGTACTTCGCCCTCAGAGGGTTAAAAAACTAATAACATAAAGTTTGAGTTTTTTAGTTATAATATAATATTTCACTACTGGAAAAAAAAGGAACGGCATGAATTTCAGTCAACTTTCATGACATTAAACCACCGAAACTGAACGGACTTGACATGAGATGACATTATAGGAGATGGCGCTTCTTCACATCGGACACTAAAGTAACGCAAAGATTAAACATGAAACATTGTGGCTATTCTCCAACATGTATTCTATATGTATATGTAGCTCCATAACTCTGAGACATTATACCTGGCTCTGACAAAAACTAACTAAAAGTCAATATATAAAAACTAAACCTTTCTGAAATAACCCTGAAACTAAACTAAAACCAGCAAACACACTCTGAACATAACTTAAACTAAACTATTATGAAATAAAAAAACAAATTGAAAATTCACAATAATTGCAACCTTGGTAAGGTGCTCTTTTTGTAAAGTGTTAAAGTGGCCCGGAAGATGACGTTCTGCTGCATGAAGTGAGTATCTTTGCAACTTAATTAGACAACACCTGTGTTAAAAATGCAATATTGGATTTGTTATTTGCCTAAATTACAGGTTTATCAATGATATATTGACTTCAATATTATATATTGAAGTCTCCTAACATCATTCCCAACATCATCATCGTTATTATTTCTTACACTCTAGGAAATAAATCTGTAAAATCACAGAAAATGTACTGGCAGCTTATTACCCGGACTTTGTCCTGTAATAAAACTATATGAAAACAATGGAAATGATGTATGTACCTACAGTTAAAATACAACATTTTCCATTAGGCCTGTTATGTATAATTCTCTCATACAAAGCTGCTCAGTTAGTAGACTTCTGAAAACGTTGAAAATAAAATAAAAAATGTCGGTAACAGTGACAGGCGTTGACAAAAAACATCGTCAAAGGTTGAAAAAAGCGACAAAAGCTTCGGAAACATTTCGAAAAAAGTGACAACATGGACTTCTTTAATCTCCCAAAACCAACCTCCGTGGCCAACAAAAGTTGTCAGAGCACAAATTATGCAATTCGAAATGTAAAACAAGCAACAAAAAAAAAAAAGCATTATTCCTTATTCCTCACACACACACACCACACACACACACAGTACAATGTAGTGAAATTATATTACTGCATTTAACCCATTCTAAATATTAGGAGCAATGGACAGCTATACATACAGAGTCCGGGGAGCAACTCTGGTTCAGTGTCTTACTCAGGGACACTTTGACATGTGGGATTGATCTGCCAACCTTGTGGTAATGGGACAACCAGTCTACCTACCAGCCACAAGCCACAATACAACTACAACACATTACAACTGTGAATAATTGGATAGACAGATGGATAGATAGATAGATAGATAGAGAGAGAGATAGACAGATAGATAGAGAGAGAGATAGACAGATAGATAGATAGATAGATAGATAGAGAGAGAGATAGACAGATAGATAGATAGACAGAGAGAGAGATAGATAGATAGAGAGAGAGATAGACAGATAGATCTTTATTGCCATCCTCTCCAAATAGCAGCATAGAGTAAAAAGATAAAATATATATATATATATATATATATATATATATATATATATATATATATATATATATACACATACACAAAAAGATAAAAATATACAGTATATATATACACATACACCAGCACATTCTCACCCAAGCACATCTTGCACATACACATTCATTCCATGTCCTCAATAAATAGCTAAAAAACAGTAAACACAGCATTTGTTGCACAGAGTCCGATTACACTGAGGGGGTAAGGGATGTGTGTATGTTTTTATGTTTGTATGTGTGGACGTGTGTATGATTTCTGTAATATGTTCACAGCTCTGGGGATTCACTGGGAATCACATTTCTTTTAAAATATACAGTCAGTCATATACAACTGTTAATACACAGACGTTTCACAGAGTGTACATAATCACTTGATGATCTTCTGCATTTGCTACCTGATTGTTAAAAGTCACCAGATGGCACTATTTAGCTTTCACACACGCCGCATAAAGAACACAACAGGAACATGTCAGTAGTTGTCTCCTCTGATGCAGAAGTCATTGGTCCTGATTGACCTCTGCCTGTGCAGGAGCGTGCTCGACTCTGCTACACAGAGTTACACCGTGATGCAAGGGCGTAGGTTTGGTTTCAACATTGGGGGGGTGTTGAGGGGCCTTCCCTCGAAAACTTTGAGCGTCAAACACTTCATTTTCTGTGTCTGAAATCGTTAGGAAACATATTTACAGGTAAGAAAGATTATTATTTATTGATTACACGTTACTTGAAGATACTACATAAGAGTGACATGAACACATGACACTGTCATGAACACAGTCATGACACATGAACCCTAACCCTAACTTGTCGTGACAAGAACCGAATGACACTAAAAGAAGTGTTATGTCATAAACATTTATGACTTGTTTATAATGTTTATGAAACTTTCATGACAGTGTCATGTGTTCATGACAGTGTCATGTCACTCTTATGTAGATACTTTGGTTCATTTTTTACTTCTTTTGGGGAGTGGGCTGTCTTTCGTATTTTTTTAGGGGGACAAATCTCTCTCTTCTAAATATTGGGAGGGACATATGCCCTGCTCCCCCCTGCCCTCCCCCCCCCCCGATATCTACGCCTATGCCGTGATGTGTTTTTCTGATGAGCAAAAGGTGTGAAACCCTCTTGAGATTTCAGCGTTCACCAGCTAAACACAGTGTCACACTACGAACATGAAGACATGTCACACCCTGATCTGAGATTCTCTGCCACTCTGTTAGATATTTACCGCATAAAATAAGCTGAAAAGTCAACAAACATATTCAGATTTTCAGATGGAAAAGGGGGGGGGGGGGCTAAACAGGTGAAAACAGGAATTGTTCGGCATCGGTTCTGTCTCCATGCTTTCCCCTCGGCATCAGGAGCACTTAGCAGTGGCATCGGGCGCGGTGGCGTCTAATGGGCTTTTAAGAGCTTCGCAAAAGGAACTATTTGTGTACCATCAGTAGAAGCCTGTGATCGCTATGTGACAACAGTATTTTAAGCGAGCTCCACAGCAACGGAGGATGAGTACCCTGAGCTGTGACTTTCCCCAGGGGAGCGTATGCTACCGAGATCTAACAGCTCAACTTCTCTCCCACTTTCCAACTCAGGTGTCTGTTTCCAGCGACAACTGATGAGTCTTTTTCTTTTTTTTTTTTTTTTTTACCAAAAAACGCATGTTTGTGAAGAAATAGAGCAAGACTAAACAGGGCGTTTTTCGACACCCTCTCAGGCAGAAGAGAGGGAAAGTTTGGATTTGTTGTGATGTTTAGTTTTTTCCCCAGAGACATGGGAGTCACTTATTTTATTTGTTCTAATCCACTCCACATTTATTTATTCCTTGTTCGTGGGTAAGCTTATGTGGCTCAAGGACTTTAAATGTGCCATAAAGTAGAATTGTTAACCCATAAGTTCTAGAAGGGAGTTTGGGGGACTCGACTCCGCTCTGGCCCCCCTAACTGTGGCAAAGACTGCCTGGGTGACGATGGGCAGGGGGTCGTGGAGGGTCTGAGCGCCCAGCCCCACACCTCCAAGATTTTGTAACAATGTTGCAATGACCAATCATATCACCATACAGGAGAGGAGAAGTCTGTTCTTTGAGCCGCTCTAACCGCAATCAGTAGACCAGACGGCAACCAGGCGGTAGAGCTGAAGATCTTTGCCCGAACCCGTCTTTGTTCCAACTAAGTGTCCTATAGCCTCCGTTAGTCGTGAATAAATTACGTAAAAAAATGTATAAATGACTCATTCTTGACAAAAGGCAAAAGAGCTGTGTGCATGCGCACATTTGAATAATGTCGGGCTGTAAACGGGTTCGGGCTTTTAAAAAGATGTCAATCAAAATGTACTTGTCGGGCCTTGTCGGGCCGAACTTTTAAAGGCCGTTTACAGCTCTACCAGGCGGTGCATGGCGACCAGGCGGTGCACGGCGACCAGGCGGTGCACGGCGACCAGGCGGTGCACGGCGACCATGCGCGCCGTCCTGCGCTGAACGCAAGAAGATTAAAAACGTTTAAATGCTCCCAATTTTATTTATTTTTTGTCTTTACTTATTTTTTCTTCTCCTTCTGCAGCCATAGGGTAGATAGACATGTCCTAGTAGTGCCAAGGGCGTAAGTTTTGCTTCAACATTGCTGGGGGGGGGGAACACATTGTAACCGGGGAGGGTAGTAAAATATTGAACTTCAAACACCTAATTTCCTGCATTCTGGTGAATTTTTATGCAACAATTTATGGTTCAAATGTCTTTAGTCATGTAAAGTCAATTATTATTCTCCTGTATCTTTCTGCATATTCAAAACATCACACGTATTTCAGGATGTTTTTCTTTTTAAGAATCACGTACATCTCAGCAACTAATCTGTTAGAGAGTGAGACCTTGTTAAAGCAAGAAGCTCCAAAGTTTAAATCTACATAAATCTATCTTTATTGTCACAGCCCTGTTGTGTTATTTAAAGCTTTAGTGTGTATCTTTTTCATATTAATGAACGTCCGTTACATTCAAGCCGTTGCCAAATGAGTTGCTACAAAGCTAATTAAGACTATCAGCTCCACACAACTCTGTCTGGATTTCTCAGTATGGCTATGTTCAGAAGATTGTGGCGTCCGGCGGCTTTCCCGAAAGTCGAGTGAAGATAAGGGGGCGGGGGGTGGTACGCGATCACGGAAGGCTTGTATCATGTGGACGCGTCGACAGTGTTGTTGTCATACTTCCTCATGTTGCAAAGTAGACACAGTTATTGTTTTCTGTACGTTTTGATCCCCCTGAATGTTTTTTTTTTTTTTTTTTCCTTTTTTGGGGAGAGGGTTGTTTTTCATATTTTTTCATCCCCCCCGAAATCTACGTCTATGGTAAGGCCCAAGACAGAGATGTGTTTTTGAGATGGTGTAAGTTATAGTGTGTATGTTCCTTGTTTAAGTGCACTCAAACTCTTTTGTGTTATGCTCCTGCACCCTCACCAACAACAAGAAAGGAGTTTACTACTATAAATCTCCTTTACAAAAACAGAGATCATTTTAAAAATTTTTTAAATGTGACTGCATACAAAACATCAAAAATCTGCAAAGAAATGGCCACGGATGCACCTTTTCAATGCTGATGTTATTAAATGTGCAAGCATTTGAACAATATACACATAATAACATAATTTAACACATAAAAACCAGGTGTTTGGCCTTTTTGTAAAATATTCCCAGATGTCTGTCAGCCACCCTCTTCCAGTCCATGAAGAAAAAAAGATACAGTGAGCTGCCATGTTCACTCGTTTTACTAAGTTCACTAATAAACTCATTGAGTCTTTGGATGCAGATGCTGTTGCTCCACTCATCATCAACAACAACGGTGCAGAGTTTTCTTCTAATTATGTCTAATAGCTCTCAGTGGACACCGCACTGTAACTGGATAGAAAAAAAAAGAGTAATTAGCTGTGTGTTTAAGGGAATTGTCATTATGTATACATGTTTATGTCACATATATAGCGAGGATGTGGAATAAAACAATTAGCAGGAGTGGGGATGCAGTCTAATTGTTTACTCTCCTGTTGGTTATAATAAGGCGAAATATTTCACCGCACCTAACTGGTCTCTTTGCATAATG
Organism: Sander vitreus; assembly: GCF_031162955.1. NCBI lineage: Eukaryota > Metazoa > Chordata > Actinopteri > Perciformes > Percidae > Sander > Sander vitreus. The sequence goes on from NC_135859.1 coordinate 35,093,349, forward strand.
AATTCCTGGAGGAGTGGATGGAGTGAAAGGAGGAGTGGGCCTAAGACGGGTCTGTGGGGAGTGCCAATCACTTATCATCTCCAGCATTACTTCATCAGAAAATATTTTAAGATGTAAGACTCTGAGACTACTTGTGTCTTTATTACAGCCACGATCAACCCGGACTGAGGCTACATCTACACTACTAGGTTTTGGTTGGAAACGATGACCCACGTCAGTAAGTCTTATCTGTTAGGTAGCTTACAGACCTTTCAGTAACAGTTCCACCTCGTTATTGCTCCAAGATAATAATCCCTTCTCTTACTTTTCACTGTTGTTGGTCTATCTCCAAAGTATTTCCTGCATTTTTAACTTCTACATCCATTATTTTCAACGATTTTCATTTTAACGCGCATCTTTTATTGTTTTTTTTCCTGGTGTAACGTTTATAATAGCAACCCAAGCCAGGGAGCAGAGACGGGAGAGAGTTTAGGAATGTAGAGTGTGGGATGTTATCTCAGCTGTGAATGAGACGATATAATTATGATATGGAAATGATGCTGAAAGAGGAAAGTTGAGCAGACTGGAGCTTATCTTGTTAGCATGGCACTTTGCCTACCATCTCCAATATCAATTACTGATGTCTCAATAACAATTACAAAATAATTTATCTATTTGGGATTCTATTCTGTTCTTCGCTTTTAATATTATAGACTTGAAATCAATTTGCTGCGCACCCCTGAAACTTATAAATGGGTTTGTGCATTGTTTACTTCGGTGACAGCCAGTAATGCAGAGTGCGATTGGTGATACATTAGTGAGATGGAAACAACCGAAAAAGTGCCGCAAGAGAGTTTCTTTGAACATATCTCACCAAGGGAGAACGTTTGGCAAGTGTGTGCACAGAATACACAAATAGTCTCTTCTCAATCTTTCATTGGAGAACAAAATCAAACTCTTTTCACCCTGTATTTTAACACACGCGCACGCACACACACACACACACGCAGAGTGAATCTGCCATTTAATAATTATGAGGCGTAAAATCCTTGCCGATGGCAGGCATACTGAAGGATGTAATTATGACCTCTTTCAGAGAGCCCACGCTCAGTGGCATTGCCTACATTTCCACCCAGAGAGAGAGAGAGAGAGAGAGAGAGAGAGAGAGAGAGAGAGAGAGAGAAACTCTCAAGGAATGACAGGAAAACGTGCCCTTCATTGCAATTAAGGACAATAATTCTCTGCAAGAAAATTGTTTCAATTGCTTTTCAGCCCAGGAGCAAAACGGCATTGATGGGGGTGATGGTTTGAAATGGGGGTGACGGTAAGGATGAGGAGTGACATTTTCGATGATGGAACTGTTGTTTAAGTGTGTGTGGTTGGAATTTAACTCTGTGAGAGGTTGCAGAGAAACCGGGAGGTGTGAAGTATAGAAACATGGAAAAGTATACGTGAGCACAAAAAAATGTGTATATCAACATGATACATGCATCATTCAAGATTCAAGATTTTTATCTGCCATGAGTGCATATACCAAACAGTCCAGGCACATAGGAATTCTTGTGCAGGCTCTTTGAGTCAGGTAAAAAGAGTTAAGAACAAAGAAAAGCACACTGACTAAAATAGAAAGGATTATATAAGGTAAATAAATGAAACGACAAAAAAACGTAGATACTATACAAAAGAGTGCAACAAATATAATAAATTATGAATACTGTAACTGGAGTATGAGTACTACTGTAAACCAGGAGCTTGTAAACATAGAGTCGGTGATGTATTCAAGACCACCTAAACCGAGACAAAGTAATTACCAAGACCAGAGTGTATCAAGACCGTGACCAGACAGCCCATTCTCATGAACCATTCGTTCAAAAAGCTACGAAAAGTTAAGCGCTGTAATTCGTAAGCATTCCACGTTTGTTTGCTGTATTCATTACATTGACGGCCGCTGTATAAATAATACATTTAACTGTAAAGACCGCTAAACTTAACTGTCACGTGACCGGCCGACAGTCACTGTAATTTCGTAGGATATCATACGAATTGTTGTGCATAGGTTTTCGTATGATATCACACAAACCTGTTCATGAGAATGGTGGTGGTTTGCATGGTTATTTTGCACAGCAGACAGCAGTCTGCACTTTCCTCCAGAGTTAGTCTGCTGCCTCTGCATCTCACACAGCTGTGTGTAATACCTTGAGAAGTTGGTGGAAAATGCCTTAAGTCTTCCAGTGCTGCATAACAAGTCTTGTTTAGTAACAGCCACAGCGTGGGGTTGAAGGTCTATTCCCCTAAGAACAGCAAGTACTTCCCATGCATCACTGGTAAATAGTTGATGGCGCAGCACCATGGCCTGCTGTATAAAGAGAGAAACCAATATATGCTCCAGTGCTGCCACTCTCTGCAGAAAGATATATAATATAATATACTGAATCCATCTCCAGAGGCAAAGTGCTGTGATTGACCCAGACCTTTGGCCCCGCTGCACAAGCAAACAGAGAATTTCCTCTAAAGATCAATACCGTATTGCATATTTATTATGGAACAAAGGCCCGTAAATTAAATCTGGAAATGATTAGGGCGTAAGGAAGATTAGATATAAATAAAACAGTAATTCATTGTAATTTTGTCATGCCCGTGCTCTTAAATAAAATGTGATTTATGGTAATAAAGGAACGTTTTAAACTGGCTGACAACCAAATGTAACGGGTGTTCACTTCCCTTCATTTGTGTACAGTTAATAATGTCCCCATTAACACTTTGATTGCCGCTGATGGTAGTGTCTGCGTTGTGTTGTGTGATGGTTGTAGACTAACGGCTGACCGTTAGACCCCGGTATCTGAGGGATACCAGCCCAGTCTCAGTAAAATACTCAATATAAAATAAAGTAATAATCAGAGAAAACTTACGATAATGATTTCTGTGGCCAAGCAAGCTCAACAACTATTTAAATAACTATGAAACAACTACTAACTGACAACTGATCAACGGTACAGGATCAAAAGGCTACTTTTAACGTTACAAATGAATTCACAATTCACACAATGATACTATTTACAAAAATGGGTATTTACAACCCAACTCTAGCAAGACTCTCAGGATTTCATTCAGATATTGAAGATTTGGCTGTGACAGTGGACTCGCTTTGTCGTTTGGTGTAAGGTCAGCATACTCTGACCCTTTCATTTTATAACTAATGTTAGGTAAAAACTAGGGATCCACCAATTATCGGCCTGGCTGATTATCAGGGCCGATATTTGGCAATTTGCGTCAGAGTTTGTAACATTCAAAATTGTTAATTTTGACTTGTAGAGTAAATGCATATTGGTTCCATTAACTATTAATAATCGGTATTGGTCGACCCCTAGTATTGTATTTGCTAATATTGCCTATAGACAGAGACTGTGATTGATAACATTTATTGTATGAAGCTCAGACAACATGATGGCGAGGACAGCTGGACTGTGAGAGGGGCGGGCTGCAGGCAGGGGGATCCGGATACTGTGTTTGTGTACAGTATGAAATCCTGTGGTGGGATCGCATCTGTGGTAGCTGGCGGAACAAAGGTCTGAATGAGGAGAACTGGGCACCAGGGGGAAATGGAAAGCAGCTTTAGAGGAGGGAGGCCTGCACACACGTGCGCTGGCTGTTTACATTGGGCCGGGACGCTACACGCCGATGCATTCCAGCGCTCATGGTGGGCTCACCAGATCCGGATCCATGTTTTCACGCTTGACTTTTCATTACCTAAATGTGTGCATATGTGTCTGTGTCTTTGCGCTCTCTCCACATGATATGTAAAAGCACAAAGCTCCGTAGCTTCTTAGCAGGGGATATTTATGAATCCAGAGTCTCTGCTTCCACCTCCGCACAGTGTTTTTTTCTGCCTCTGGTTGTTGGGGATTTGACAGGCAGGGGTCACATACATCCCAGATCCCCTTTTTCCATCTCTAAACAGTTAACACGGCTCTTGTCCTCCCCCTCAACAGTGACAGGGTCCGCCGTCTTTACTGCAATCAAAATTCAGCAGAAAATGGAATCCTTTATATGCAAAACAAACAATGCGGAGGAAATAAAACATTCAGGCGAGCTGTCAGGTCCTTTCAAGAATCAATACGAGGCCTTTCATCTGCGTTCCAACCTCTTCCTGGTAATTATCCTTCATATTTTATGCCCCCCCTCTATGCCCGCATACACACAAACACAGAATGTACCACACACATGCACGTAAACACACACACACACACACACACACACACACACACACACACACACACACACACACACACACACACACACACACACAGGCAACGCTTTCACACACAAACATACAGAATCTCATAACATAAACATACAGACACAAAACAAATACTGGTTTACATAAATCCTTGTTAGGAATTGTATTTTTGTAATTATAATACAGTGCTGACTTGCAATAAGTAAGTTAAGTTTTGTCACCTTTACTTCATTATAAACCAACCGACTCAACTGGCTCCATTTTTCTATAGAAGTCTAAGAGAAAATGAGCCTACTTCTCACTTGATTTATTACCTGAGTAAACATTTTCATAATGAGTTGATGGTCTCAATCACTAGTTTCAAGTCTTCTTTAATACAGCATTTTGTGTCATTTAGTAAATGATGGTCCCATTTATTTTAAAATAGACAATAAAGCAGGGGATGCTTTATGACCTGTCAATCAGGACAGAGGCTTAGTGATGCTAACCATGCTAACACTGTGGACATTAAAATAGACCTGACATTGTTTTTGGCTGTTGTCCGTGTATACATCTTAAACTTTGACCCTCTCACTGTGTGTTTTCACTTCATCAAAGTTAACTGGAACATTTTGGTCGCCTAAAAATGTCTTGTTCAGCGTTCTGCCAACCAAGCTGGCTAGCTAGCGACAGTACAGCTAGCATTAGCTGGAAATTTACCAGTCTATCGCCGTGTGTATTTTTTCCATAGCAAATCCCCGCCAATCGGTCCCAAAACGTCCCAGTTAGAGAGTAAATGCCGTTAACATATTCCAAGCAGGCCTGTCTTGTTGCACCATCCAAATTTTATTTAAAACTTTGCCATTTTCAGCGAATTGCTTGCTAGCTTGAAGGTTGTTGTTGTTGTTTCCTGAAACCAACAGAGTTTTGCAAGGTGAGAGACATCTCTATGTCAGTTTCATATGTGCCTAATGAACTGTCGTTGATCCAGACTACCCCGCCGGTAAATCTCAAAAATCAGCACCTTTCCCTCTTTAGCGTTTAGCTTAGCGCAGCGCCATTGCAACCACAAACAACACTGGCTTGGCTGCGTCATCCTCCCCAGCTCCACTCTCATCCAGAAATCGTTGCATCCAGTTGAAAAAAAATCAAGATGGTGACGTCCAAATTGCCAAACTTGACACTCCAAAGTCCACAGACCAAACAGTCCACAAACCAATGGGTGACGTTACGGCTGCTACGTCCATTATTTTTTACAGTATACGGTGGTATATATGGGACTCTCACACCGCCTCAAACCATAGCTCAAAACACACCGACAAATCTGATCAGTGGTTACATGATTGGCCGACGCAGCGTGACGTAGGGTTGCTGGTGCTTATACAGTAGCTCATATACTGTATATGCTGTGAGAAAGCAGAGGGCGAGCGAGCGAGCAGTGTCCAGTCAGACGCCTTGATCAGGATTAAAGTGTTGTCAGTGACAGAGTGACGTGCCCTTGAACAGAATCGCTCTTAAAGTGTCCTGTCATCACATTCCTGCCTCCCATTATTAGCCCCCCCAACCCCCCCCCACATCCCCGTGATACCAGACGAAAGATAAAAAGAAGAATAGAAGGTCTTATTGGTCCCAGGGCGGCGATGGTTATGAAACTGTGAGCTGAGTGGAATACCTGAGTGGTTGCTGTGTGAAGTGAGTGACCGACCAGCATTTAAGCCCCCCCACTGGCAAATATTAAACTACTGCCAAAGCTTTTTTGTCACCTGTCTGACCCTGGTAGAGGAGGGTCACGGGGGAAGCACCGAGCTAGCACTACCGCTAACAAGCTAATCTGCTAGTTTTCAGTGCCAGCTGAGCTAAAACAAAATGATCTAAAGACCACATAGACTGTTGGTTTGACAATAATATTAATGTTTTTGGTAACACTTTACTTGAAGGTATCTACATAAGAGACATGACACTGTCATGAACACATGACACTGTCAAGACACGGTCATGACACATGAACCCTAACCCTAACGCTAAACATAATTTGTCATGACAAAAACCGAATGACACTTACTAAAAGAAGCGTTATGTCATAAATGTTTATGACTTGCTTATAATGTTTATGACACGTTCATGACAGTGTCGCGTCACTCTTATGTAGATACCTTCAAGTAAAGTGTAACCAATTTTTTTGACCGTGGACACACTTCAGTAAGAAGTTTACACTGCCTGCGTCGGCCGATCGACGGTCTGGCAAAAATGCAGGTCTTTCCATTCATTTTGAATGGGGGTAGTGCGTTTAGGCTGCGGCGGGGGTTGCCGCAGGGGGCGAACACTCAAAACAACGCAGCGGGCCTGCGGCAAGAAGTTGAGACCGACTCAACTTTTGGAGAAACACAACCCCACGTCACGCTGCATCGGCCAATCATCAGTCCTTCCAGAAAAATGCTTGTTGTTGGTGTGTTTTGCCATGTGATAAGCAGTGACCCTATCCGTTTAGAAGTTCCCTTGTGAAGGAACTGACAGAGCGCGCGCACACACACACACACACACACACACACACACACACACACACACACACCTATTACAAACTTCCATCAACCTGCTCGACGCCACTCTAGCAGTTGTTATTCTTATTTATTGAATCCAAAATGAAAGAAAAGCTATAGTTTGAGGCGGTGGGAGAGTCCTCTACAGGAAACAGGAAACATCACTGCCTCTCTCGCTGCCACAAGAAAGTTTTAAAACACTATGAGGGTAAAAAAAGGAAACACAAGCACTCAACTGCCCGGGAGTTTGTGTAACAGCTGAATGTTTCCTGCAACAACAAAGCACTCGCTACGTCTCGATCGTCTCTTTTCTTTCACCCTCTCTTGTGAAATGAAGCTGCCTTCAAGTGCGGTCGGAAACGTTGAAATCTATAAACGATCTGATGGAAAATAGTAGTGAAATATAAAGTCTACTTGAGCTTTGTTGGGGAGTTTAAGAACACAACAGGACGTCACACAAATGGGCCATTTCATTGACAATCTCTCTCGTATTGCTAATATTCGGGGTTATTTTATGGATTGTGTAGACCTAAATAAGCCTTGGGCTTCAGCCTGTTCCTTTTCGGTTGTTGATTGTGTGAGTTATATTGTGTAAAATGGGTTTGGCGGAAACGTGTATAATAATGTTTTTATCACATATTGTCATGCTTTGTTCATTATATATGTAGCTTCTTTTTCATCTCAGGACTGTCGTAAGGACTTGGAGACTGTTATTCATGTGCTTATTTTGTCTTGTATTGACTACTGCAATTCCTTGTATTCTGGGATTAGCCAATCATCTTTATCACGCCTGCAGCTTGTCCAGAATGCGGCTGCTAGATTGTTGGGAGGGAGGAGGGATCATATCTCTCCGATATTGGCTTCTCTTCACTGGTTACCAGTCAAATATAGAATCAATTTTAAGGTGGCACTTGTTTTTAAGGCATTACATGGATTGCCCCCTTTATATATTGCTGATCTCCTTACCCTACATCACTCCTCCAGGAACCTAAGATGGTCTAATCAGTTCCTTTTAGCTATTCCACAGTCTCGGATGAAAACAAAGGGTGATCGTGCCCGGGTCAGCCCTATGTTCCCACAGCCCATTGGTCCCACGGCCCTATGTTCCCACAGCCCATTGGTCCCACGGCCCTATGTTCCCACAGCCCATTGGTCCCACGGCCCATTGGTCACACAGCCCTATGTTCCCACAGCCCATTGGTCCCACAGCCCTATGTTCCCACATTTCTAAGATTTTCTTAAAATTAGTCCCTATGTTAGGGTTAGGGTTACAATCCATCTGCAGTCCATTGCTACTGGATAATAGGTTGGGTGGAATTGGCTACCAAATTGGGAGAAAGGCGGATAAAATCTGATACAAATTTATGAAAAAGGAAATGTGGAAACATGGGGCCTAATTTTGAATTTTTTTTTAGAACTCTGGGAACATAGGCATGGTCCCGATCGTGCCTTCTCCGTTGTGGCCCCGAGACTCTGGAACAAACTTTCCATTCATATTAGGTCCTCCTCTACTGCCGAGATATTTCAGTCTCGCCTTAAAACACATTTGTATTCTTTGGCGTATGATTTAGTTTAGGGACATTTGTATAGAAGTGTGTTGTTTGTATGATGTTCATTGTGTCTATATTTTTATTGTCTTCCTTTGTTTTTATAACATAATATAACTTTGTACAGCACTTTGAAGAGCAATGTGTACACGCTTCTCTGTCACCTGAACAAAAAGATAAAACTCTGCATTTCTTCTCTCCTCTTTTTCTTTTACCTTGACTGTTTCAGTGCTGGAACAGAAGATTTTGGCCAATGAGAATTCTCTGAGCCTGGGAGGGTGTGAAGGAAGGGCTCTAATGAGGCATAGCACAGAATGAAATATTAAAGTTTCTAATTAAATAGAGAGACCTCTTCCACTCTCGTCAAGGTTGTTTGGACCATTATCTCTGCCATGTGATCAGCAGTGACCCAATCCGTTTAGGAGTTCCCTTGTGAAGGAACTGACTGAGAGCGCGCGCACATGCGCACACACACACACACACACACACACACACACACACACACACACACACACACACACACACACACACACACACACACACACACCTATTACAGACCTCCATCAACCTGCTGCAGAAATATCTCTACCAGTTCGACGCCTTTTCACACTATCTACTTTATAACTGACACTCAAGTGTGGAGTTGGAGCCACTCTAGCAGTTGTTATTCTTATTTATTGAATCCAAAATGAAAGAAAAAAAGAGAACTGCCTTTTGGGACAGAAAAAGAAGAAAAAAAAGAGGACAGAGAGCCCTGTAAGAGAGACAGAAGAGAAAGAAAGAACAGATGCTTTCAGGTGCTGTGGACTGGGGCTTGTGGAGTGTTCGCGGGTGAAACTCTCCACGGCTGCGGAGCGTGGATGAATGCGAGAGCAGCTTGTTTTCTCAGACAAGCTGGTGAAAATGTAAAAAAGACCTTGCTCTTTACGAGCACTGAGGCCTGGGACAAAGAGACCTGGGGCCTGCATGTGGCTGTATGTTAAGCAGACAGCCATTGTGTGTGGAATAACGACCCTCCTTGCTTGAATTTTAATCATACGGTTTTATTAAGCTCTCTGGGACTTTTTTCCTTGACATAGTTTTAATGATTTGTCCAGCGTGCCGGCCGGCTCTGTTGTAACCGCATCCTGACACTGTGGGTCAAAGTTACAGCATAAAGGGATGTAGTTCTCATACAAAATACATTTGATTCATCCCTTTATTGGCCTTTTCATATAGATTCTGCTGTAAGAGTTAGGGTTAAGGCCTTCATTATTTTTATTCTACACATGCTAATGTGTTTATCCAAAGTTATGACTGTACGAGGCAAAGGTTATTATTTTTCTTATCGTTTTCTTGTTCTTGTTCCTAGGTGTATGTTTTCCGTTGTAACTCTTGACTTTTAAAATAGTGTTTTATGTCTGGAACAGGCTATTTTTATTCATTTTGGGTAATTGTATACAGTTACTTTAAGAGAGTGCACTCCTGCACATGTATTGCAGCTGTTGTACTCAGCAATAGAGCTTCTGTTGTCAACTATTCAATTCATCGCCAACTATTTTGATCATCGATCAATCGGTTTGAGTCATTTTTCATGAAAGAAAAGTCCAAACTTCTCTGATGTCAGCTTGTTAAAGGACAAATCCGGCTCAAAATGAACCTAGGGGTTAATAACACGTGTACCGAGTCGACCGTTCTGTGGGATATGCTTTCATGCTAATCGAATGTGACTAGTTTTAGCGCAAACCGCTAATTAGCTTATAACGCTAGTCGTCGGGACAGAGGGTAAAGTAAAAATAAATCTCTATTTCTATACCACTAACAAGGCTCAAAATATCACCACACTTCCACGGTAGCATAATGAGGGTCCCTACATGTAAACAGAAGCATTTTATTTACAGTTTATTAAAAAGATAGATTATAAAGACAGTACCGTTCACGTATACTGGCAGGCGCCATCTTGGGAAAACAGTCATGACCAGTCGAACCACGAACCCGTGCAACCAGTAACATAGCTCAACCACGGCCTTCGACTAGCGTTATAAGGTAATTAGCGGTTTGCGATAAAACTGGTCACATTAGATTAGCATGAAAACATATCAGAGAGAACGGTCGACTCGGTACACGTGTTATTAACCCACGGGTGCATTTTGCGCAACGAAAATCATTAACTCTACCAAAGCAACACAGGACAGAAAATAAGCACAGCAGAAACGTCAGATAGGTCGGACCCCGACTGTTCGCTTCAAATCTTTAAACGTTACAGTTACGGCTGAAAATGACAACAGAAAGAAACAAGTTTTTTGCCAATTTTACATATCTCCGCAATTCAAATCGACGGCCATTTGTCTACCCAGAAGTAGTCTATGGCTTCATTTGTGGAGGAAGGTCTGGCAATGCGAGAATAACCCGGAAGTGATTTTTGTATTCGCGCGACATTGCGACGATTCGGTTCATACAGTATATGTTACCGTAAGCTCCTGTTGCTTTCTGACTCCTTCCTCCTAACTTCACTTCCTCCTCCTCCTCCTCTGCTCTGGTCTCCCAATGGAGACTTCAGCCTGATTGGATTCTGAAAGACGGATCGAACATAGAGGTCACGCAGAGCCTTGAGGACGGTCCGCATCTGAGTGAGTGTGTATGTGTGTGTGTGTGTGTGTGTGTGTGTGTGTGTGTGTGTGTGCGCTGCCACAAGCCTCTGGTCAATTCACGTGCACTTTGACTGTGAAAAGTATCCCATGGACTACAAACCCCATCGTGGATTATACTGGAATTTATTGACACATACTTTCTGTGGCGTAACGAGCTCGGATCATATGCGCGCGTGTACATTATTAACCTTTCATTTACAACTTATCATTGAGGCGATTTATCACCACACGTTCCCTTTATTAATCACACGATACAGGAGACATCATTTTTTGCTGACTTGAATTGCGCCGTGTCCCTCCGATTCTGCAGCTCTTACAGGAACATGCAGTACAAAAGCTAATAGAGGCTGCCGTGCCTGGGTTAAACCCACGCTCAGCCATATAAGCACCGTGAAGTCAATTAATTTCTGGCTGCTTAATGACTTGGAACGTCGGCAGTGCAGACACCCCGCCCCTCACCCCACATCTCCACATTGATTGAGTGGATTTCTCGGGCATGGTGCAGAATCCACAGATACTTTACAAGGAATGATCACATTCAATTTTCCTATTACGGTGAGTTAGAATGCCATCAGGATCCTGTACTTGCACTATCAGAAAAAAAAAGTAGTTTTGTTGTACTTGATAAACATACTGGATGGACGGTAGCTCAAAGATGGTACATGAAGAAATGATTGAGTTCAGGAAATGATGGAATAGTAACTTGATCGATTGATTGATCGGCAAATTGTATGGCTATTGTATGGTTGTTTATTGAAAAACGATAGATTGAAAATACTTTGATGAGGGTTATTTTGTAATTAAAGATGTAAAAGTGTGGACATTTCAAAAACAGTAGGACCCGAAGTATTCTTTTGTATGTTCTTTGAAATAAACCATTCATTCATTCATTCATTCATTCAAGTCACACATGCACTGACTTCACAGTCTAACCCCCCAACCCCTGGACTATCTTCTACCCACCTACTGTGCAATATTTAATACTATTGATAATATTGATAATACTGTGCAATTCTATTAATGTGCAATATCTGTATACTGTGCAATATCATTGAGCTCGTTGTCCAATATCTATTACTCATTGAATATGATCACCACTATTGGGCAATATTCAAATAATGTGCAATAACCCACACTGCATATAAAACAATGTACAGTATATAGCGTCTCAGAACTGTGCACCTTACCCCCCTTTTTTTGCACTACTTATATTATTATGTTGTTATGTTTATTTTATGTACATGTTGGCACTGGAAAAGGAGTTGCTTTTAATCTCATTGTACATGTGTATACTATACAATAAAGGCATTCTGTCTATTCTGTGAATTTCAAATATGTCTTTTATGCTGTAAAGAGAGAGGGGTTTCAGAAAAAGCTTTAGGATGCTTTTGCCAGAATCTATAAACTATAATGCACATGCCGTGCAGGTATAATGCGAAGGTCACAGTGTGCTCTGTGTACATGTGACATGTGTGCATAGACTGGACTTTTTTTTCCTCTCTGGATATCATCATTCTAACTGCACGGTGCACGGAGGCGAATAATTACGTCACTCAGAAAACCATCAGTCCTCCACGCTTGGATCACTTCCTAGTCCTCCCTCTTCTCCACCCTCTCTTCCCTTTCTCTCCCTGTTCTTCTGCCCCCCTTCCCCACATAAATGTCTCCTTGGCAGGGGGTGGAAAACCAGTGGTGGAAGAAGTATTCACATCCTTTACCTAAGTAAAAGTACTAATACCACACTGTAAAAATACTGTGTCACAAGTAAAAGTCCTGCATTGAAAATGTTACTTAAAGGGTAACTTCCATTTTCTTTTTAACCTGGACCCTATTTTCTTATGTTTTTGTGTCTAAGTGAATGATGGGAACAACAATCTTTGACATCGGTCCAGTATTAAGCGAGATCGTTGCAGTCAGTTGTTTCCCCGCTGCAGTCGGCAGCAGCTAAACAACTTACAATGTAAGGGCGTTTTCACACCTGCCTCGTTAAGTTCGGTTGAATCGCACTAGAGTTTGTTTGTCCCGCTGGTGCAGTTCGTCAGGGCAGGTGAGAACGCGGCATTTGCACTCGGGTGCGCACCAAAAGCGGACCAAACCAGCGTATTGATGCCTGCTTGAAGAGGTGGTCTCGGTCACTCGTATCTCCGTGGTCAAACCAGCTGCCGCTAAAACTGGAGACAGACGCCGGCAGAGCAGAGCGAAGTCTCGGTGACCAAAACAGACGTAGTAACGTCTCTCACGAAACAATGTCTGATCATTTTAATGAAATGAGCTGGTTTGACCTAGCCTGGCTCCGCCCTCCTACTTACTTCTGCTCAATTTTAATTTTGCTTCAGTACTCCGTCTGGGTTTGCGGTATAGTCTTGGGTTTTCTCTGGCCAAATCTTTACCGGTCCAATCAGCGAACAGAGGGAGTGGCTGAGAACGATGACGTTGAGGACGTGCGCTAGAGTTGTGGCGGAGAAAGATGCGAGCGAAGCCATTCGGTCCATTGTAGCAACGCTGCCGAATATCCAGAAGTTAAAGCCCGAGGAAGGACAATCTTTGCTGAGTTGTGTTGGGGGCCGTGATGTTGTGGCCCTCCTCCACACGGGGTTCGGGAACAGTTTGATTTTCCAGCTCGCTCTGTTAGTGGTGAAGGAGTTGGCTTAGGCTAATGCTAGGTGCTAAGGCTAATAGCCTTGACAGTCTCCTCTCTTGTTGCACATGCACATGACATACGTCACGACCAAACGTTAGCGATTGGTTATGGCAGATCCAGAGTGACTCTGGGCAGATCCAATAGTTTTAAACTTCAACAGAGTACCTGCCTTCAAGGAAGTTAACACTTGTCAATGGAGAGAGGCCAGACTCTCTGTACAAATGAAATGTACCAGAGTCTGGTAGGACCAGGCTAATGGACCAGAGTCTGGTAGGACCAGGTTAATGTACCAGAGTCTGGATGGACCAGGCTAATGTACCAGAGTCTGGTAGGACCAGGCTAATGGACCAGAGTCTGGTAGGACCAGGCTAGGTTTGACCATGGAGATGCAAGAAAGATGCACTAGTCCAGATCACAGGACCTTCTTCCTGTATTTACTTTCTTACTCCCGCCCCAGGACACATCCGACCAATAAGAGGAGTGGACGTTCTTGCGTGATTTGTAATAATGCATTTTGGTATGCTTGGATTTTTCCAGGTGTGAAACCGAACCAAACCAAACCCAGGGCAAATCGCTCCAAGTTTACAACCTCACCAACTAAGTGTCTGACAACATTATGGAAAGGATTTGTAAGGAGGCCGACCTTTCTGTTAAAGAGTAAGATGCTTTTTTTAAACATAAAAACATCTGCAAAATTGTGTTCACTAAACCTACCAGACTCCATGTAAATAAACAGTAATTTTAGCATAGTAAAACATCATTCAAAGTCGAAACAGCCTTTTTGGGTTATCTTTCCACTTTACCAACCATCACAACTCTAGTTTTGGTTGAAATAAACACATAGTTTACTGATTTACATTTACAAAATATGTTGACTCTACACACGCTAAAAGTATTGCTTTTTTAAATGTAGTCTGGTGGGTTTAGCGCTAGCGACTTCAGAGCTGTTTCTGGTTAATAAGAAAGGTCTCAAAGAGGTTTTAAAGGTCTATCTCTGAAGGGATCCTTTCCATAATGTTGTCAGACAGTTAGAATATTAATCTGAGCCTTTCAGCAACAAAAGGAGCACTTTTAGTTGACCAAACTGACACTGAATATTTGCCCCATAGGGTTACATTGCAGCCCGGTCTGCGGCTGCTGGTTACAGCATTCACGCTTAATACTGGACCAATGTCAAAGACTGTTGTTCCTATCAGTCACTTACACACAAAAACACAAGGTCCAGGTTGAAAAAAAATACGAAATCACCCTTTAAACTACTAAAAGTAAAAGTACTCAATGCAGAAAAATCCTCACATTTTAGAAACTGGAATTTATAAATCAAAATGTATTAATATTTTATAAACTACATGTGCTTTGTGTGCAAAAAATCTAAATTTGTAAAGTAACTAAAGCTGTCAGATGAATATAGTGGAGTAAAAAGTGTAACATTTCCTTCTGAAAAGTAGCAGAATAGAAGTAGAAAGTGGCAAGAAAAGATAAGACTCAAGTAAAGTACAAGTACCTCAACATTTGTGCTTTGGTACATTACTTGAGCAAATGTACTTAGTTACATTCCACCCCTGTGGAAAACTGTTCCTCTGCAAACTGTCCACTTGTGTGTTTCCTGTGATTCCTGAGAGTAGCAAAAAAATAAACAAAATAAAGGCACTGATCACTATCCCGGCTGTTCAAGGCTACCTGAAGGTTCTTGTCCTCTCAGTCTCTCCTGAGTTAGAGGAGGATGGAGGGAGGGAGGGGAAAGACAGGCGAGAGAGAGATCAGAAAAGATGAGGTGGAGGGAGGAAAAGAGAGAGAGAGAGAGAGAGGGAGAGGGGGGGAGAGAGAGAGGGGAAGAGAGATAAGGGAGATGTGGGGAGGCATGCTGTAAGTGAATGAAGGTGTGTGGGTGAGGGAAAGTGGGGTGGGCAAGCCGTGAAATTGCTCCAACGCCGGCGACACCGCTGTGCACGACGCTTCCACCAAGGCCTCCGCCAGTCCCCCCCCCCCTACGAACCCCAGACCCCCCTCCTGTCTGTCTCAGGTCTGTTGCACACGGGGTGGAAAAGATCGTATTTATCACCTGTCAGCGTTTGGCAGCCCTGAGTTACGCGACGCAGGACAGCATAAAATTATCATACACAGGCATGAAATTACAAAACCGCCCGGGGACCCCACAACAAAATTATTTCATTTTTCCCCCCAAAAAAATAAAAATAAAAAGATGGAGGGTGTTTGGTTGTGAGGTGAGGGGGGGTGACAGGTGAGAAGTGGGGGTGACAGATCGGTGGGGGGTGCTGAGAGCTGAGACATGTGGGGAGCCATGTGGATGTGGATATGGAGAGAAAACTCCAAGAGGACATTTCCAGGAAACTGTCCTTCACACTCAAGAAAAGGCTGGCTCGGGCTACGAGGCGCTGGCTCTGCCACCTTTTGCAACTTCTGCTGTGTGTGTGTGTGTGTGTGGGGGGGTGGGGGTGGGGGGGTTGTACATCATCCATCTTTTCCTGCTTTTTTACATCACTGCCAGATGTGGAAAGTAACCAATTACAATTAGTCACGTTACTGTAATTGAATAGTTTTTTTGGTAACCCTTTACTTGAAGGTATCTACATAAGAGTGTCATGACTGTGTCATGAACACATGACACAGTCATGACACATGAACTCTAACTCTAACCATAACCTGACCGAATGACACTTACTAAAAGAAGCGTTATGTCACAAACGTTTATGACTTGTTTATAATGTTTATGACACGCTCATGACAGTGTCATGTCACTCTTATGTAGATACTTTCAAGTAATGTGTAACCTTTTTTTTTTTTTTTTTTAAATCTGTAATTGTACTTTTACTTAAGTATGTTTTGTTTTAAGTATTGTACTTTGTTACATTTGATATTTTGAAGGTGCTCTAAGCAATGTTGGGTGACGTCACTTCTTGTTGATGTTCAAAGTATTTTCAAACAAAACAAGGCTAGCTCGCCCCTCCCTCCTCCTCATCCCGTCCCCTCCCCCTCCTTTCCGTGCACTAACCCCCCCCCCCGATTAAGGGCCGACGCAATGCGATTAATTTTTTTTAATTGCATTAATCGCATGCCGGCATGCGATTAATTTATTTTACACTTCACTCGGCTTTGTGTCGTGCCTAACGGCTACTATTTTGACCCTTTGGCGCTGCCGTACTTCTTCATAACACATCTTCTGCTGCAGAATGCAGGCAGGCTGCCGGCATGGAGAAAGACAGCAGCAACACACTTCTGAATGGCGCTTTTCTTTTAAAAAAACTCCCGGACGGCTCAGTAGACAAGTCGAAAGCCATATGCACATTGTGTAAAGCCGAATTAAAATATCACCGAAGCACGTCAAGCTTGAGCTACCAGCTACGAGCTAATCATATTAATGTGACGCAGTTTGATGCTAGCGGGCTCCGGGAAAGCAGTATTTTGGAGAGTGCTACATGCCGACCTGTGGATGAAACCAAATCCAAAAAAATTACTAGAGCTCTTGCAAAATGGGTGGCAACTAACTGCAGACCTGTCAGCATCGTAGAGGACTCGGGTCTTAAAGAAGTGCTACGGTTGACCTGTTCTGACCCGTCTTATACACTGCCGTCGAGGGGGACAGTAGTTTCACCATACACAGCCTGTATGACACGGAGAAAGCAGCTAAACTGGAACTGCTGCCAAGTGCAAACGCGGTCTCATTAACCGGTGATCACTGGACGTCAGTGAGTAATCAACATTATTTAGGAGTTACTAAACACTACATTGACTCTGGCTGGACTTTGCACTTGTTTGCCTTAACGGTGGTTGTTAGTGTTACATCTCAGTCAATTGTTCTCAATCCTTGTTAAAAATGTAAAGGTTAAATGTCCTGCTGTGGCATCTGGTTTTTGGACCATTTTGTTTGTGCTGTATAAGCAAAGTGTTAGTGTTACATCTCAGTTAGGTTAGGTACTTGTAGGAATTGTGCAATAATGACAGATTCACACATGTGTTTACAGTAAATAAATAATAGTCAAGTTCATAAAGTCACTTTCTTTGCATTCATTTGATTCCCAATCAAGATACACTGGTAAGAACTGCTTTCCATTGTTATTATGTACTTAAAAACAGCTCTGAAATGCAAAATAATAGAATTTTAATTGTGATAAAACATGCGATTAATCGTGTGGCAATATGTGTGAATGAACTATGCTTTGCTTCCCTCCATTTTTCCCAGATCTCCGTCCTCACAGGCCAGCAGAAAACCTCCAAGTGACGCATTTGAATGCATAGTACACACATAGTTTGTGAACAGGAAGTGGGCGCCATACTGTTTCCTGTATTGCAAAAATGGAGGCTAAGGTTTTCTACCTTTTTTTTTTTTTTTTTAGCAAAAGGGAATATCACAGCTTCTTTCCTTTCTTTCATCTGGTCATGTAGCATAGTTTCTAAAATGTTTGCACCATTCTACTGCATAGCAACCCGGTCTCACGCCAGTTTGTGAAATGGTTGTGTTATTTTGATTTATTGATTCGTGTACAGGTCACGATTTTCGAACATGACCATTTCACGAACTGCCATGACACTGGGCTGCTCTGGGGGACGCAACAAGGGGAAATGAAGCGCCACACGCCGACCACAACAACGGGACGGTTGAGGTTAGGAAATGAGAACGGGGAAAGGAACCGTCACACGCAGGAGACGCCGACAACAACGGGACGGTTGAGGTTAGGAAGAGAATAACGCGGAAAGGAACTCCAACACGCGGGACGCGATCCCGGGTCTCCTGGTTGAAAGTCCTGTATTGTTTGACCCATCCACCACCCCGACCAACCTCCCTGCGCGACTTTTCGCCTTCTCAATACTACTCGCATCATGAAATTTGCTTCCCATTGAAATACATTACTTTAAAATTTGTGCTCACCACACGAAAATAACGACATTAACGTGTTCAATAGATTCAATAATGTGACCATTTCACGACCTGCCATGAGACTGGGCTGTGCATAGACAGCCCAGTTTTATGAAAAGATCCTCTTTTCATTAAAATTCTTCTTTATAAGGAGGAAGGGCACTTGCGCAACAAACGTTGTTTCAGGGGGCAAGGAAATAAGTAGGTGCATTTTCCTTCAGCTTTAATCAAAGACATTTTATGTTTTGTAGTTTGTGTCCACAGTTTATGAGTTCAAGTTCTTTCATTGCAGAAACTGATAAGTATGTGTTTCTGTTTTACTTTCTAAAGAGGCATTTAAAATGACCTTTTTCAACTACCTTTAGGAAGTCTGCTTTCTTGGCACCTTAGTCTATCTATTTTGTGTGTGTGTGTGTGTGTGTGTGTGTGTGTGTAGGATTGGATGGCATTGACAGAGGGAGAGGTGGCTTTACACAGGTCCTTCATAATGCTGTGGGTATACTAAATGCTTCATTAACGCCACACACAGGAAATGGAGGGTCAATATTTATAGACCCTGTGCAGAGCACTATGTAGATACGGGATCTATTGGACTGCATTCTAGGGAGGGGAATCAAATTAAGTCAACGGGGGACTGGAGTTTTTCCTCTCGGTCTCTCTTCCTCTGTGAGACGGTCAATTTGCCAACGATCGCCGGTGGTGGCTGGCCGCCACAAGGCTTGACCCCGAATGTGCGGAGAGGAAGGGAGGGGGGGAGCTGCACTACTGCAGCAGTCAGGGAAGGTGGCACTGAAGGTAACTCTTTGAGGCAGGGGTCTTCAAAGTCTTTAGGCCAGAGGCCCCAATATTATATATTGTTGCATATTAAACTGGGACGAATAGCTGAAAATAAATGGTTATTATTTATACATCAAGATTTAAGATTTATTTTATTGTCACTCAGCAAAACACAGAAATGTAAAGCATGAATGAAATTACGAGCATGGCTCCTTTTAAAAACACAGATTAAAATCAAAAATGAAAATGAATATATATATATATATATATATATATATATATATATATATATATATATATATATAAACAGAATACATAATTTCCAGCAGAATATTTATCTGTACGACTATGTGATGTATTGTAAATGAATGAATAGTATTGTACATTTGCATAGTAAAGTATATGTCCATCATG